>NC_134722.1:35617500-35775000 GCF_049634645.1 Pelodiscus sinensis
GTGCAAGTCATCATTTTATGAAAGGAATATGATTAATGGTCCATCTCGTCACACTACGTTACACAGCAGGTCAAGGGCTTGTGTTTTTAAATGTAACTGCTCATTTAATTGTGCTGAACCTGTGCTTCATAATATCACTGCATATTCAATCAATTTTATAAACTACTAGAAGACTTATTCAGTGTTCTCGGGTCCTTCAGGGCAGGGGGGAGGTGGTATGGCAGGTGCAAGAGTCAAGGCAAAGTATTGGGGGGGGGGGGGAGCTCAGAAAAGGAGGAGGGGTTGTGGTTCCCAGTCCCAGCAGGGCTCCTCCAGGGAGAGAACCCAGGGGCCAGGATTGTGCTGCCTGGTCCTCAGGGAGAGGGGCTGGAGTGCCTATCCCCAGACCCCATCAGGGCTTCTTCAGTGTAGAAGGAGGGATGCTGCTGCACATCCTGGCCCTGGCCCTGGCCCTGGCCCTGGCCCCAGCAGTGCTCCTTGATGGGGAGAGGCTGCGCCTCCTGGGAGTGGGGGGGGGGGGGGGGGGGACAGAGGGCTTCACGGCTCAGGCTTTGACCCTGGCTGTGGTGCTCCCAGGCAGAGGCTGCTGGCTAGAGACACCCCTGCCCCTCTGACACTGGGTCAAAGGGCTGGAGGAGAGGCTTGGGGAAGGGAAGCTAGTTACCTAGGCTGCTGACCAGCAATATGGAGAGTCCTGGCAATATGGAGAGTAGCTGTCCCTCCTATCAGCCTCCGTATTATGGAAAACAATCCCATTCCAGGCACATCCCATTTTCCTGACACAATCAAGCCATGAACTTGGTGTAAGTTAGGATAAGAGGAAGATATATACCAAGTTTGATGATCCTAGCTCTTACCATTTAGGAGTACTTGAACAAACTCACTCACACAGATGGACAGACACACTCTCTATATATAGATGTCTTAATGTTACATGTTTGCAATATCAATTGCTATTAGCCCAAGTCTGCATTGCTTGCATTTCCAAAAACTTGATTAAATTTGACTGAAATGCAGGATCAGCTCCCACAGACATAATTATAATAAAGTCTAGCAATACCTGGTTTTCTGCAGAATTTTACTATTTTAACACTGAAAACTACTGTAGTATTAATAGTCAACATAATTGTCAATTACTTTCCAATTAAAAAACAAACAAATATAAACAAGTATGTAGGAGAAAAATCAGGAAGGCCAATGCATAAAACAAGATTTCAACTACCTTGAGACATAATGGGTGATAAGAAAACAGACTGCAAATGCATTAGAAACAAGAGGAAGACTATGGACAGGGTAGGCTTGTTAATCAAGGAGGGAAGAAAAACAGTAACAAAGTACAGAAATAGCAGCAGTGCTATTTAAAAAGTGACCTTGTTTCAGTTTTCACCAAGAAGTTTACTAGCAATTGAACATCTAACTTAACAAATGCCAGTGAAAAGGAGGTAGAAACAGAAGCTAAAATAGGGAAAGAACAAGTTTAAAATTACTTTGACAAGTTAGATGTCTTCAGGTCACCAGAGCTGAAGAAACACTCTAGAATACTCAAGAAGTTAAGAAGATATTTGAGCCATTCATGATTATTTTCAAAAAGTCAGAGCAGATGGGTGAGATTCCAGAAAAGGACAAATATAAAACCAATTTATAAAAAGGGGAATAAAGACAACCTGAGGCATCATGGACGAATCAGCTTAATTCAATTCCTTGAAGGATATGGAGCAAATAATTAAGCAACCAATTTGAAGATAAGGTGATGAATAATAGCCAGCATGGATTTGTCAAGAATCATGGCAAACCCACCTTGCAGCTTGGTTTGACAGAGTAATAAAGGTAACTGCTTTTGCTGTTGTACGTACCTTGGATTCTGTTATTTCTGCTCCAACTCATCAGATGAAGTGGATTTTACCCACGAAAATATATAGGATCATGAGCTTGTTAGTCTCTAGGGGTGTTTCTACACAGCACCCTAAACTCCAAATAAGATATGCAAATTGCATATCTTATTTCAAATCTATTTTGAAATAGCTTATTTTGAAATTTGGCATGAGTACACAGCGCCAAATTTCAAAATAACATGCTATTTTGAAAGCTTCCAAGGGATAGCCAAGTTAGTCTGTAACAGGAAAAACAACAAATAGTCTAGAAGCACCTTAAAGACTAACAAAACATGTAGATGGTATCATGAGATTTGGGGTGTTGCCCACGAAAGCTCATGACACTATCTACATGTTTTGTTAATGAGCTTTCGTGGGTAACCCCACCCAAATCTCATGATACCATCTTCGTGCTTTGTAAGTCTTTAAGGTGCTTCTAGACTATTTGTTGTTTTTTAAGTTTTTCATGCTATTTTGAGACATCCCTTAGCCCTCGTGGAATGAGAGTTACCAGGATGTCGAACTAGAGTGCCCATTATTTCGAAAAATATTTCAGAACAACAGGCAGCGTGTGTAGAAATGGAGAAACGTACATGTGCCCTCATAGACTAACACAGCTACCCCCTGAAACTTGTGGATAGGGTGAAGGCAGTAGACATAATATATTTTTTACTTTAGTAAGTCTTCTAATAGTTTCACATGACCGTCGTATAAAGAAATTAGGGAATTCCAACCATAACGGGCTAGAAAACTACACTTAGGAAGGAACAATCAGTTGCACACATACCATGTGGGAAATGACTGGCTAGGAAGGTGTACTACAAAAAATACATCTGGGGTCATTGTAGATCACAGGATGAATGTGTCAACAGTGTAACACTGCTTAAAAAAGCAAACATCCTTCTGGAATGTATTAGCAGGAGCTTTTAAGCAAGACACGAGAAGTAATTTTTACACCCTATTCTCTCTCGGCTGGGCTCTGTATTCGGTTCTGGATCCCACATTTTAGTAAAGGTAGAGGACAAATTGGAGAAAGTCCAGAAAAGAGCAACAAAAATTATTAAAGGTCTAGAAAATATGAGTTATGAGGGAAGATTGAAAAAAATTGGGTCTGATTAGTTTGGAAAAGAAAAGACAGAGGGGACATGACAGTTTTCATGTACATAAAAGGTCATTGGCAAGGAGGAGAATTTTTTTTCTCTTAACTAACCATGAAGAAGCAATGGGCTTAGTTTTCAGCAAGGGCAGTGTCGTGCCAGTGTTCCCTACAAGCTGAGAACTTCGACAGCCACCCATGAGAGATTCAGGTGCCAGCTGATCAGAAGAGTGCCCACAGTCGGCAGCACTATGTTTCTATTGGTAGTGCACTTCTGCACATGCCTTGGTGCACATAACAAAATTTATTCCACCCATGGAAGGAAAAATGAAAGGGAACACTCGACACAGTGTAAGCACTCACCCCCACAGCACCTCCAGTTGGTCACTCGGAGAGTCAGCACTCATGCCTCAGAGAGCCTTCTGCTGATCAGTGTCCCAGCCTCTGTTGCAGGTCTTCTTTCAGATCAGCCAAGTGTCCCTGCCCACACCATCCTTTCCTCCTAGTACTGTCCTAGGACAGTGCCTCTGCTATCTGGGGCTCTCCCCTCCCAGTGACTCCCCTCCCCCAATTCCCCTTTACCACCTTGACTCAGTGACCCACTACCTCAGGGGCAAACTGCAGTCTGAAATGGTCACTCATCATTGGCAAGGGGGTGTGAACTTGTAGCCTTTTCCTATCACTGGCTGTTTCCTTGCAGCCTTAGCACACTCAGGTTATGTCTGCACTGAAGGGAAAAGTCTTTGAAAGACGCTTTTTTCCGACATTTGGTCCATCTACACAGGGCCAAAGTCAGGAAAAAAACCCCTCTTTCAGAACATCCCTTCTTTCTTGTAGAATGGGGTTTACAGGGATGTCAAAAAAAGTGTCTATTTTTCCAAATTTTTTTCCAGAAAAACAGACACGTTCCTTGGATGTGACATCTTTTCTAGGATACCTCTGGTATCCCAGAACAGCTCTGCAGTGTAGACATAGCCTCAGAGCTTGCCTCAGACCCTACAGCCCAGGAATGAGGTCAGGCCATTGGTCCCCAGCCCTCCTGCTCTGTCTCAGTGGCAGGCAGATCCCTCCTGCTTCCCAGCAAGAGTATGTCTGTTCTCCCTCTAGAAGCCCTTATTTATATAGCCCCAGCTGGGCCATAATTGACTGAATCTGCCTCAGCTGTGGAATCCACAACTCCAGCCCTCTCCCAGGGCTGGGTTTTAACCATTAAGGTGCCACTGTGGGGCAGCTGCCCCATCACAGGCAGTTTAGACTGGATATTAGGAAAAGCTTCACAACCATCAGGTGACCAAATATGGACATAAATTGCCTAGGGATGTTGTGGTATCTTTATTACTGGAGATTTTTAAGATTAAATTAGGGATGGGCAATGGTGGTCCAGATAATATTTAGGCCTGCCTTGAGTGCAGGGGACTGGACTAGAAGATCTCTCAAGATCCCTTCCAGTTCTACACATCTATGTTTGCTTGTCTATTTTTAAACAGCATTGACCCAGAACATCATCTGGTGTAAATAAAAATAGCTCGATTGATTTCATTACACCTGCAGAGCATCTGTACCAGTGTGCTATATTTTAAAATAAGAACTATAATTGTAGTTTACAATGGCTAAAGAATAATAGGGAAGAAACTTCTTTGATAAACTGTCAGTTCATACACTAACCATCAACAGTGAGTTTTCTTTAAATATTTGGCTAATCAAATTTATTAAGCACATTTTAAAAGTTTAATCTACAGGTTGACTGTCACCTAAATGTTCAGCTGTTGACATTCAAATCTAAAATTGATAGAAAACTGGTATTTTTTCAACGGACAGTGACAAATAAAAAAATCATCCAGTTAATTTTTCATGGAAAATTCCCACTTTATAGAAAAAAAAATGACTTTTTAAAATTTATTTTCAGAAACTGGAACATTGTCCTGCATTCATCTATCAGATCTCTGGAGACAACATGGATTCTTTTCATTTATAGTCTCTCCAGTTATGAATTCTCTCTCACATTTCTGCAGTCAATTTCCCAATCACTTCAGTGAACACCAAAACTTAAAAAAAACCAATGTAGCCATAATGAGTTCAAAAAGGGGCTCATAAATTCAGCAGCAATAAGTTTACACTCTATTTTAGTGCTGTTTTCTCTCCTGTAGTGATAATTCACTTCAAACTCATTGTTAGTCACACTCAATTTTCAAAGAAAAGTTTCATCAGAAGACTAACGAACAGCCTGATTCAAAAATCTAGCTATGTTTCTGAGGATATGTCTACACTACAGAGTTAATTCGAAATAACAGACATTATTTCAAATTAACTGCAATAGCGTCTACACATACAAACCACTATTTTGAAATAAATTAGAAATAGCGGAGCCCTTATTTTGAATGAGGTAAACCTCATTCTATGAGGAGTAACACCTAATTCGAAACAGGAAAACTCATCTGATCTCCCCCAACCCTGGAGCCCTTAACGGCGCAGACTCTGGCCACAGTGCCTGTGCCAGTTGCCAGCCTGCCAGCACACAGCCAGCAGACCGTGCACCTGGCACAGGATGAGCCAGCCACCCATCCCTCCACCGCTCCCCAGGACCATGCTGGCGGCTCCCAGGAGCCTGCCAGGCACCGCAAAAGGCGGGCACCTTCCTGGTCAAGTGCAGAGATCATGGGCCTCATTGAGATTTGGGGGGAGGCCTCCAATGCCCATGATCTCCGCACTAGGCACAGGAATGCAGCCGTCTACAGCTGCATGGCTGCCAGCCTGGCCACCAGAGGCCACATGCGCAGCCAGGAGCAGGTGCGCAGCAAAATCAAGGAGCTGCGGCAGGCCTATTCCAGAGCCTCCCAACCAGGGGCTGACCTGGAGGACTGCCCCTACTATGAAGCCTAGTCCGCATCCTGGGGGGTCAGAAAGTCTGTGCCTCCCGGTCATCATTGACCCTGGGGCAGAGGGCCCTGCCCCTGACACAGGGAAAGAGGAGGAAGACGACGGCATCCAGGAGCCTGCAGGAAGCCTGCCCTGCACCCAGGAACCCCGAGCCATCCCAGAGAGCCTGTCAGCAGCCTCATCCGAGGCTTCACATGTGAGTGACATCATGGTCCCCTTATGCAGGGCAGGGGGAGGGGAAGCCCAGGGACCTTACCTGGGGAGACACACTGCACACTGCCCTCCTTCCGGATGTCCTCTCTACACAGAGGCAGGGCACATCTCCCCTCCCCACCCCCACACCACACTACAGGCAGCATAGGAGCTGGGATGCAGTCCTGGGCCAACTCACGCTCCCGGGGATAGCAGGACGTGATGGTGCAGAGACCTGCCATCCTCGCCTTGTAGAGGGGGGTTGGGTTTCACCCACTGTGTCCCCAAGGAGAACTGACCACTTCTCTTGTTTCACCACAGCCATAGCACCTGTGAATGCAGGACACACCACCACGCCTGGACCATATACCCGAACCCAAGCCATCAGGCACACCCACAACCCGGAGAAGTTCCAGAGGCAGCAGCTGTGGTTGCAGGGATGGCAGGTCCACAGCCAGGAGCAGTGGGTGCAAAAGGACCTGCAGCTGCGGCGGGAGAGCTTGAGGGAGCTCTGGGAGCAGGGTCGTGCCCTCCACGAGCACCTGCAGGCCCTGGCGGACTGATTGCTGCCTCCTGCTGCTCCAGCCCCTGTGGCTGCCCCACCTATCGCTCCTCCTCTCACCCCTGCTCCCCCTCCCACTTCTTCTGCACCCCTCATCCCTTCTGCCCCACCCTCCATACTCGCTCCCCCCTGACATCCCTGCACCCTCAGTGCTGCAAGACAGGAAAGCCAGCAAGACCTCCAACCCTGAACTTCCCCTCCCCCTTCATCCCCTTGCCTACCCCTTCCAGCTCCCTCCTCCCATGTTTCCCCCTCCCCTCTCCCACTCTCATTCCTACCCTCCCTGCACCCCAGTTATGTGAAATAAAGAGAGTATTTTGTGGCAACACAGGTGTTTTTATTGTAGATCAGGAAGGGGGGTTAGGGAGGGGAAAGGGATAGGAGGTGGGGGTGGAAGGTAAGGCACAAGGCCCCAGTGGGGCTCGCCAGGGGGACTTCAGTCCTCGTCCGCCTGGAATCTCTCTCGCAGGGCTTCCCGGATGCGGACAGCCCCCCGAAGGGCGTGCCGGCTGGCAGCCGTGTGGGGCTGTGCATACTGGCCAGCCAGGTGGTCAGCCTCTGCCATCCAGGCTGGCAGGAAAGCCTCCCCCTTCCTCTCGCACAAATTGTGGAGCACACAGCACGCTGCCACCACATGCGGAATATTGTGCTGGGAGAGGTGGAGGCGGGTGAGGAGGCACCTAAACCGTGCTTTCAGTCAGCCAAAGGCCCCTTCGACCACACTGCGGGCCCCACTGAGCCTGGCATTGAAGGCCTGCCAGGAGGGGCTGAGGTGTCCCATGTAGGGTTTCATGAGATAGGGCTGTAGGGGATAGGCCGCACCCCGCCCACCAGGCACACTGGCATGTCCACGTCCCCGACCCAGATAAAAGTCAGGGATGAAAGTCCCAGCATGCAGCCTCTGACACACGGAGGAATTGCGGTACACCCGCATGTCGTGTGCCTTGTCAGACCAGCCTACAATGATGTCTGTGAACTGGCCCTGGTGGTCAGACATGGCCATCAGGATCACAGAGAAGTACCCCTTGTGGATAATGTAGAGGGAGGCCTGGTAGTCCGGGGCACAGATGGGGATATGCATCCCATCGATTGCCCCCCCCCCCCGCAATTGGGGAAGCAGAGGGCGCCGAACCCCTGGATGACCGCGTCCAGGTTGGTGAGGTGGACGACTCTGCGGAGCAGCACCCTTTTGATGGCCTTGACCACCTGCAGAGAGACACGCAAAACTGAGGGTCACTGGGCCACCCAGGTGGCTAGGGGTGTTCTTTCCCCATCACTGCCCCGGGCCCCACTCCCAGGAGCAACCCCTGCTGCAATCCTGGCCACTGCGGGTGGTATGTAGTGCAGCCGGGATGGACCGACTTCTCCGAGGGAGGGCACTTACATCACCTCCTTCCCGTTTTCCCTGGGGCAGCCCACGTCCTCCTGGCAGCCCCCAGTCCTGGCCCAGTGGCCAGTGAGTGCCGCTTTTCCAGAAAAACTTGCCAGCTGTCTACACTGGCCTCTTGAATTTCCGCAAAAGCACTGACTTCCTACTGTAAGAAATCAGTGCTCCCGTTCAGGCAAAAGTCCCTTTTGTGCAAAGCTTTTGCGCAAAAGGGCCAGTGTAGACAGCTCAGATTTGTTTTCTGCAAAAAAGCCCCGATCGCAAAATGGCGATTGGGGCTTTTTTGCGGAAAAGCTCATCTAGATTGGCACGGACGCTTTTCTGCAAAAAGTGCTTTTGCGGAAAAGAGTCTGTGCCAATCTAGATGCTCTGTTCTGAAAATGCTTTTAACGGAAAACTTTTCCGTTAAAAGCATTTCCGGAAAATCATGCCAATCTAGACGCAACCTAGAAGGGACAGTATTTAAAAGCTATCAGGTATGGAAATCAAATATTTGAATATGTGATAAAAAAATCTTTTGTCCATTCTTAAGTCTTTCTTCTAGATGCTGTGTTTGCTTTTAGACCATCCGGTTTGGCAGGCTCTGCTGTGTTCCTCTAAACAGCAGCTAATCCTCTTTGCATTGTATCTTACCTTATAAAAGGCCCAATATGTGAGAATATTGCAGTTGGGAAGCTGCAGTATGGAGAAAATTACATTAGCTATCTCCATTGTAACAGGCTGTCGTCTTTCAACACAGACCAGCTATTAATCATCCAACAATCATTCATTCATCCTTTCAATGAAACATTAAACTGTGGCCCTCCCTGCATCTCTCTAGTGATGATCCAGGTGGAATTAGAAATCCCAGAGTGGTTTTCAGAAGGAATGGGCTCACCCAGGTGACCCTCAATAAATAAAGAAAATACTGTTCCCATTGTCCATAGCTGTGTATAAGCTATTGCTGTGCACATAATAGGCGCCACAATTACCTGCCCAGTTGCTGCTCCACAAGCATTTAACTGGTTCATCTGTACAATGGTTTGGAATACCATAAGTATGAAAAAGGCCTATGAAGTCAAATTCCATTATTGCTTACAGAACCTGGATAGATCTTCTCAATCAAAATTGCACCCAGTGAACCTATGTTTCTTTTTAAAGGATTCTTATCTTAATGCAGCAATCTGTGCTACATGTTTCTATGCTAAAAATCATTAATACACATAAGCAGTGATAATGGGTGGAAGTCAAAAGCATTCACAAGTTTTCCCTGTTTGTCAAGTCTTATATGTAGTCTCTCTATGGTTAAAAATGGAAATTAATGTACACTGAGCTAGCTGACTTCTCATTCTTCCTTTTGGGCCTGCTAAATGTAAAAACATTTTAAGCATCCCATCTAATTATTTTATTAACTGAATTCAATTTTGTTTTGAAAAATATATTGCTTTACTGTTTTAAAGTAATTACAACCATATTAAATATAATGCTAACATAATACAGCCATGTAAAGTTCTGCGTACCTTGGGCAAGTCATAATTTTAATGAACTATTTATTATCTAAGGCCCTAATCCTATATATGTTTGGGCCCATATTCCAGAAAGCACTCAGTCATTTGCATAAATCCATTCTTGTTCATGAAGGCTTAATTATTTGTTTCAGGAACTTTCAGGGTACTTAAGTTAAACTGATTGGCCCATGATTCTTCAGGGTGTCTTTATTTCCCTTTATATAGATCGGCTGCGGTTTTCACAGACAGATTAAGGCAGTTATGCCATGGAAAGTCAATGGGATTTGGATGTCTAACTCCCCGAAACTATTTTTGAACATCCCAGAAGAAGGCACTTCAGGCTCACACTAATTCTGTGCTTTCCTGAGACAGTGCTTCCATGGCTGTACTCATGAGAATGAATTTATGCAGTTAAGTGTTTTCAAGGCCAGGACAGAGGATTTATTATCAAACTCACCACCATGGTATCTAAGTGGTAACTGGAGGAGAGAGGTATGAACAGAGTTTGTACCTGGGTTTGTAAAGTTGCCTGACAATTTTACAATTCTGGGTAGTATCATTACAATGCTATACAAAGATGGTAAAAAGGGATTAGAAATAGAGGTGATGGATGAAAAAAAATTAAATACAAGTACGTATTACTGCTCTTTGGCTCATATTTCTGTAACACCTCATGGTTGCATGTGTGTGAGGGAGAGAGATTGCAATGCTTTTTTATTCACTACTGCAGGTCTTTTGAATGTATGGATAACTGTCCCTGTTATAGACTAGAGGACAAGACTGTAATGTTAATCAGTATGTCTATGCTCCAGCTGGGCACGTACCTTCAGCTTGGTCCAGCTTCACTTGAGATGGAGCGCTAACAATAGAAGTGTGGACATTGTAGCATGGGTGGTAGCCCACAGGGTCAGGCAAGCTTGGCCTTGGGAGTTGGGGTAGGGGGGAGTCTGTGCCACTTCTCATGTTTCACTGACCATTGCCGTTTTTAGTGTTTCATCTTTAGTGAAGCTACCCAAACTGGAAGGCTCACACAGCTTCAGGACTGAGAACTAGGAGAGACCTGATCCTGCAAATTCTGATACACACTATGTAAAGTCACAGTGATATTAATAAGAGTGCATCTTTGTGACCTCTTTGTGCAGGTGTGAAGCCAATGGAACTCTTCACATTGTACTAAGTAAAACAGCTACAATAGTCTTTGAGGGACTGGGGCAGTAAATGTAGTGAACTGGCATAAGGGACTGGAGAATTAGGTCCCAGCAATTTGAATTGGGTGGGCAGATATTTATCTTGTTTATATTATTGTTTTAATAGGCACAAATCTTTCCAACATTCATTGCAATGCACAAATAGATGTGACTTATGAAGGACAACTGCAGACTCCTTTTCCTGACCTGGGGGCTGTAAAACTAGGACTAGTACTTCCCAAATGCAAACTGGCATCAGGTGACATTTTAAAATGCAGTGGAATTCAGAAATGAAAAACACAACAAGCCAATAAACTAACCCAAAGAAAATGTTTGACGTCATGGTGAAGGCCAAAGCAAAATCTGTACCTAAACTAAAAACATATTAGATTGTGTTGGTGCCTCGTGTCAAAACAGCGTGTGTTTTGCCCACAAAGAGCAAATGAAAAATGCCTGCAACTCACCACTTGATACATAGCTGGTTGTTTGACCAGTGATTTATATGGAAGGTGCCTAAGGAATCCGCTCTCAATTTTTCTGCAATTAAGGAGGGCAGGGCATGCTGGTGACAAACGGTTTTCCTACAGCGCTTTTGGCTTTAGCTATTATCCCTTAGATATCTTTAAACTAATTCATCCCCTTTTAGAACCACAGGTTTGGGTTGATAAATCAAGTGAGACCTGTGTGTGCTGTGAACTGATTACAGGGTCATTCCTTAACAGAAATATTTGACCATAGTTTCCTAACTTCATATTTTATCTAGCAGCTGGTGATGTATCATCACTAATCCAAATGCAAAGTATCAGGAATAAAAGAAGGAGGCACTGTTTATAATAAATCACTGACAGAGAAACCTTGACCTTTTCATTTCCTACAAGGTATTTCATTGTTAGACCACAGACAAACAGAATTTTTCATCTGGTGCTTAATATGCATCAGAAGAGAACAAAGGTTTATAAAAGAAGAACAGTAGGGTAACACTTCCACAAGAGAACATATATCTTGATAGCGAGCTAAAAGATTGTGTTGTTAATATCATCTTTTTTCCTTAAGGATCTTTTATTTTTCTGATTAGGTAATATTTTAATAATAAAACCTACTCTCCTACTTGCATCCTTGCAGAACATTAAGAGATTTTCTTAACTTTAAAAATAGCTGTTTAAAATTTTCATTTAAAAAATGCTCTTTTTAGAAGTAAATGTGAATGGCACGTTAAAATGCGTACACCATGGAAATCTATGTAGTTAGTAATGCTTAATCCTTAAATAATTCAGCAGTATATTATGTTATATTATTGCCGGCATTAGAGAAGCACCTAGTCAAGGGACACCATTTTGCTTGGCATTGAACACACCCATAGCAAGAAACAAAACCTGCCCTGACAAGGTTCCAGTTTCCAAGATCGAAAAGTCATCACAGGAGGATCAAAAGAGATTAAGCAACTTGCCCATGTTCACCGAGGACCACCAGAGCCTGGAAAGAATCCAGGTATTTTGAGTCCCTTCAGTTGCCTCTTTGTCCTTGACACTTAACTTTTATTCATTTGGATCATTTCCTTTTCTCTTGCTGTTCTCTTCTGTCACTAGAACCAGACACTGCTAATAAGGCTGCTTTTCAACTTTCCTTGCATCCTGTCCTGGGGTCTGGACTTCTCTTACATTAAGTCCTAGGTGCACTGCTAACAATGTCATTTTGATTTTTAACACTGAGCTAGCTCATCCCCTCTTTTATACTAGATGGGAGAAGGAGCATGGAAACACTGACTCCAGGGCAGAGTCTCCTTTGGATCCATCTTATGGAAGCACTTCTGTTAGTATGCCAGTGGGTCATGTTGCCATGACAGCAGGATCTCTCACTGGCTGACTCCTCCACTCACTGAACTACCTGAGAGGTTTGAAGGCCACAGTTTATAGGTGAAGCAAAATGCAGTTTATAGGGACATCATAGGAACCAAGCTGCTGAAGTTCTGGTGCCATGAGAGAAGGAGGTGGCTGTGAAAAGATTCTAAGTTCTCTTGAGTGTTTCCCACATAAGGGACATGTGCACCAAACAAAACAAATATCCCCTTGGTGAGAGGCTAAACGGTTCTCCTGAAACCTCTTGAAGCGCCTGGGTTCTCTTGAAAGATTTGCAAACCTTCATGAGGCTTTCACCACATCTGAGTTTGGGAGAAAACCTGAAGTCATTCATCCATGGTTCATGTGCTTTCAGGTATCACCCATCTGTTTAACTTAGAATTACCTAAGGTGCCCACCACAAAGGTATCTAAACCTTTATACTGTCTGTTCAACTTTTCTTCTTAGGAAGAAGAAAAAAATTGATAGGTCTGTAAGTGTCCCTGTTCTTTGTTGTACAGCTCTAGTATTTTATGGGCTAATATATACTGTGCCCGTGGCAATACACGAGGTGGAATGTTGAGGGAGGAGCTATTTTGTGGATCAGTCCCAGGGTTTACATTGATCTGAATGCAAGGACTGCAGGAAGCGATTGCCTCCAGCCGTACCAGTCTCCTAAAAGAGCAAGTCAAGGGAAGAGCTGTGTGTCTGGCCATTTTGCCTCAGCCATCAGAGCTGGGCAGGCATATGGGGCACCTCCTGAATCCTGTATATAGGTAGCACAGCTGCTAGGCTTGCCCTGTGGTGAAGGACATTTTGATCCTATCAATAGCACACTTTCTAGGAGTTCCAGCTGGGGTGATCTCTCTCCAAACTTCCTCCTCCCCCACTTGCAAAGAACTTTGGCTCAAAACCTTAGTTTAGCCCTAAGTGTTTTATTTTATTTTACTTTATTTTATTTGCCAGGATGTTAATGTATTTTACCATCATTAGTCACTTGTTCTTCTCTCATACAAAACAGGTTTAGAAAATCTATTTTACTGAGAGCTAGTATATCTAATTTGTATGAATTTACTAAAGCTTGTCAGTCACACTGAAGCATTTAATCATCTGTGACATTAAAATAAAACACTTAAAAATCTTTGGCACAAAACACTCTTGTTAAGAAAGTACAGAAATAGAATTCACTCAGATGGTAACACAGAGCAGAATGACAGAATAAATAGGATGAAATATGATCATTATTACTTCCGCACTGGTCATAATGGAAAATGTGTGATGCACCTCTAAAGAACAAATGTTTCCCTATTCTACAAACTGCTGCCATGAGGTCAGAGAAAACTTGAAGGAGAGGGCCATTGTAAGATTAATACAAAAAGATATTTAAACTAATTACAATTCTTTGTTGCCCTCTGAAGAAAGATATAAAGGAAAAAAATCAGTCACGGGGCACCAATGGTAAAGATGGTCTAGTTCTTCTTTTGGAAAATACTGGGTTTTTTTTCTGCAGAGCTAAATTTTCTCAGGAGTTCAGAGCAAACTTCTCTAATATATGATAAACTTAAACAAAAAATGGTCTGGTAGCACTTTATAGATTAACAAAACATGTAGATGGTATCATGAGCTTTCGTGGGCACAGCCACTTCTTCAAATGACCTTAGTTTTGAGTTTAGGATGTTCAGACTTAAAAGTGCTATCAGATTATTTGTTGTTTTTTAAGTTTATCCTGTACAGACTAACTCGGCTACCTTCTGAAGCTTCTCTAATATGTGTTAGTGAATTGCATATAGGTCCCCATGAGAGGGCTAAAGAGTCCTGCTATGTATTGCCAATTGTAATCCTCACAAAAATCATGAGTCAAGTGCCCTCAAAATCATGCAATTGGCTTTAGTTATAAGACTTCAAAATATGTTTTGTTTTTTACTTTCTGAGTTTTGAACCTTTAGGATGCACTCCTGTCACATTATTAGGCCTTTCTCCACAACCAAGAAGGCTGGAAACGCTCTCTCTCTCTCTCTCTCTCTCTCTCTCTTTTTTTTTTAACAAAGTAAGCTGATATATTCACATATTCATGTCACTCCATGACTTGGAGCATTAAGAAATGTCAGCAAATACTGCAAGACTTGCACAAAAATTGTGAAAATTGGCACCCCTGTATCCCCCACAGTACCATCTGCTGTTTGGAATGCTGTACTGCAGTTTATCATGGAGGAGATAGAAACTGACACCAGTGGAGGTCAGTGAGGGTACGTCTAGACTACAGGCTTTTTTCAACAGAGGCTTTGTCGACAGATACTGATGACAAAGCCTCTGTCGAAAAAGAGTGTCTAGACTACATCCAGTTCTGTTGACAAAGCAGGCCACTTTTTCGACAGAGAGTCTAGACACTCTCTTTTGAAAAAGTGTGGATGCAATAACACCTTTTGTTGACAGAACTCTGTTGACAAAAAGAGTTATTCCTCGTAGAATGAGGTTTACCACCATTGACAAAACTGCCGCGTTCTGTCAACTTACTGTCGACAGAACTCGACGGGAGTGTAGACTCAAGTATAGTTTTGTAGACAAAAGTCCACTTAGTCTAGACACACCCTCAGGTTCCACATGCATAGACCCCAGCTCTCACTGCAGGATTAGGGACTGCTTGTGTTCCAGTTTGGTTTTCTTCTTGCTCTTTTCCCCACCTTGCCAGAAGCAGCTGGTGGAAATTGTTTAATTGTTAAAACAAGGCACATTTACATATTAAACAAACAGCATGGAACTGTAGAGGGGCTAATTAGCTTCAGCCAAAAAGAAGAGGGGTCAGGGGCTATAAAAATTGCCTGTAGACAGACATGGTTCAGCATCTCATACTACCCTTAGATTTAATCACAAATACAGCTTCTGTCAAGTATCAAACCACCGTATTACTAAATGCAGACACTGTATTCCCAAATGCACAGAAAGATGTAAAGCCAAGCCCTGCTGAGGGGTTTGTACAGATATATATTGTACACAATGCCTATATGAATGTACATAAAACCCCACATATACATAAAAAATTGTTATAATAATGTAGAGATCTCATCTTCCCTCTACATGCACACAACTTCCATTACTGTTGATGGGAGTTCTGAGCATGTATTCACCAGAGAATAAACCCCTTAATTTTCAAATTACAATCCTCTCTGCTGTAAACTTGAACCTCTTTTCCTTCTAATTCAATTTGCCTTCCTGACAATGTCCCTCATAGGACATGAGTCACTTTGTAAAAGGCACCTCTGTGAGACAGCCAGAGGAAAGCATTTCTTTTAAGGATCAGAATAAAGTTTATGGTAAAACAAAAAAAAGTGTCCAAGAAACATGGCATGAAAAAGGAGTATAGAACTGTTGGTCAATTCTATATTTGTTTATTTATTAATACAGGTTGACTATTTCCCCTAAGGCTGAAAATAGGATATAGATGTTCAAGTTTCACTTGCAGCCAAAAGAGAATTTTTCTTCCGTGGAAACAGATCTTGAGTGAAATTGACAAAACTATACCAGGAGCAACAAAAGGGAGTTGCATGAAAATAAATGGGTGAAAATCAAAATCTGATTGTCTTGTGTAAATAGTAACCAAATCCATACCTGCAGACCTGCTAATGGGTGGGTGTTTAGGGGGAGGCAGGTAATTCAAAAGGGCCTAGGTCTCCTGACCACCACTGCTGCTTCTGTGGAAGCTGCTGCCCTTGATTCTTTAAATGGCTGCCACAGCCCTATACAGCACGCTCTGGGCAACGTGGAGGACTGCCTGGGGAAGGTATGGCTTGCTCTGGGTGGCCCTCAGGGCTGACTGGAGGCTAGCCCTGCTCCTTCTGCCTGAGACTCCACCTCTTTTGGCGACATACCCCTCAGGGTATGTCTCCACAGCAAAGTTATTTTTGAATAACAACTCTTGTTCCAAAATAACTATGCGAGCATTTACACAGCCATTCTGTTATTTTGAAAGAATTTTGAAATAACAGGCGGCTTATTCAGAAATCTGTAAACCTCATTCAACAAAGAATAACGCCTATTCCAAAACAGCTACAGGCAGTCCCCGAGTTACGCGGATCCGACTTATATCGGATCCGCAGTTACGAACGGGGCACTTCCTCTCCCTGGTCTCCAGCAGACCAGGGAGAGGAAGCAAAGCGGCGGAACGCGCGGCCAGCTGACAGCCCAGAAGCGTCTGGGCTGTCAGCTGGCCGCGTGCTCCGCTCTGCTTCCCCCCCCCCCAGTCTGCAGACCAGGGGGAGGGGGAGCAGAGCGGAGCACGCGGCCAGCTGACAGCCCAGACGCTTCTGGGCTGTCAGCTGGCCGCGCGTTCTGCTGCTCTGCTCTGCTCCTCTCTGCTCCCCTTCCCCCTGGTCTGCAGACCATGGGGGGGGAGAGGGAGCAGAGCGGAGCACGCGGCCAGCTGACAGCCCAGACGCTTCTGGGCTGTCAGCTGGCCGCGCGTTCCGCCGCTCTGCTCTGCTCTGCTCCCCCTCCCCCTGGTCTGCAGACCTGGGGGACAGGGAGCAGAGCAGAGTAAAGCCGCGGAGCCCGAGGGCAGCAGGATAGCCACGGCGCGTCTGGGCTGTCCCGCTGCCCGCGTGTTCCGCCACTTTGCTCCAGACGCCTGTGGTACAGCAGCTGGGGCGCTGCCGGTTGGTCCCATAGCGCCGCTCTGGGCGCCACTGGACCAACCCAGCAGCACCCCAGCTGCTCTGCCCTAGGTGTCCCCAAGTCAGCAGCTGCTGAAAATGACCAGTGGCTGACTACAGGAAGCCCCTGACCCGGGCTTCCTGGAATCAGCCGCTGATCAGTTTCAGCAGCAGCTGACTTGGGGATGCCTGGGGTTCTTAAGTTGAATCTGTATGTAAGTCAGAACTGGCATCCAGATTCAGCCACTGTTGAAACTGATCAGTTTCAGCAGCGGCTGAATCTGGACGCCAGTTCCGACTTACATACAGATTCAACTTAAGAACAAACCTACAGTCCCTATCTTGTACGTAACCCGGGGACTGCCTGTATTTTGAAATGAGGCATCTGTAGACACTCCAATGCTGCTGTTTCGAAATAGCCCCTCACCAGGGCCATTCTAAATTATTCCTCCCCAGCGCCTCCTGGGGCTCTAAATCAAGATAGCATGCCTACACGGCAGGGAAGCCTCAAACTTAGTCCAGGGCAGGTTCCCCTAATGTACATGTGCTATTTCAAAATAAGTTATTTCAGAATAACTATTCCGGAATAGCTCCAGTTTGCCCAGGGGTCCAGCAAGCCCCATTGCCTACATGGCCTCTCCTTAGGGTTTTTTTCATACCACTCTTTGCTCACATTGTCCTTAAAATAAGCAAGGTTTTGTTCAGAAATGAGAGTTCTGGATGAAACTTTCATAGCAACGACAAAAACAAAACCATTCAAAATCAGACCAAACTCATCTGATAAACTTCGGGAAACAGATGGGCTGTGTCTAGACTGGCAAGTTTTTCCACAAAATCAGATGATTTTGCAGAAAAACTTGCCAGCTGTCTACACTGGCTGCTTGAATTTCCGCAAGAACACTGATGATCTCATGTAAGATGGTCAGTGTTCTTGCGGAAATACTGTGCTGCTCCCGTTCGGGCAAAAGCCCTCTTGCGCAAATCATTTGTGCAAGAGGGCCAGTGTAAACAGCACAGAACTGTTTTCCGCAAAAAAGCCCCGATCGTGAAAATGGCGATCAGGGCTTTTTTGCGAAAAAACACGTCTAGATTGGCCACGGTCGCTTTTCCGCAAAAAGTGCTTTTGCGGAAAAGCATCCTGCCAATCTAGACGTGCTTTTCCGAAAATGCTTTTAACAGAAAACTTTTCCGTTAAAAGCATTTTTGGAAAATCATGGCAGTGTAGACATAGCCATGGAGAATACCAAAAAAACAAGCATCAATTTATGTTCTTGGCTATAAATATACAGGATGCTAACAGGAGTGTGTTTAGATTACTCATGTGATGGTGGTCATTTAGACTGACATGCTAGGGGTTGAACCAGGGATGTCTTGAGCAGGAAGTAGGGGTTGCTGTAGCTTGTACTAATGCTCCCTCTCCGTAGCTGTAACAACTCCTAACCTCTATAGAAGATAGTCACTCGTAACACACCCACATCAATAAATGGCACGAACACACAAATATCGAGTCAAATAGGGCCAGTGGCAGACTACACCAGACCCTTCGCCAGACCCTAGGCCAGGGCTACTCAACTTTGGAAGCCGCAGGGGCCACAGTGATACTCACAGCACATGCCAAGGGACACAACTTAAGGGTGGTTGCTTATGCACGCAAATATATATGCAAATAGCTTATTTCATACTGACGGGCATGAATACAAAGATTAAGGCAGACTACACAACACACAGGCCCCATTTAAGTCATTTCTGCTGATATTAATAAAATGCAACATTTACCTGATTTTCACCCATATGACAGCACTTTTAATGAGCAATGACAGTCCAGGAATTTAACTGCTAAAACACATATCAACAGAAGACAATTATATTAACTACTTTTTTGTTTTGGCTCCCATCTGTGGGCTGCAAACAAATGGGCTGCAGGCCGCATGCAGCCCATGGGCTACTTGTTGAGTAGCCCTGCCCTAGGCAATGTGAAGGGGGCTCAGCTCTGGGTCCCCTAGAAGGGGTGGGATCTCAGGCAAAAGGGGCAGGGCTATGGGCAACCAACCCTCAGTGCCGCCTGGGCTGTGCGTTGCCTCCCTCAGCCATCCCTCAGTGCTGCCATGATCATGCCACATGGGGCTCTGGTGGCGACTGAAAAGGCTCCTGCTGCCAAGGCTTCTCTTTTTGCCCTCCCCCTGCTGGCAGCTGTATTCTCAAAACATGATTCTGCCCGAGTTGGCAGGGATGGAGACGGGACAAGGGGACTCTTTAGGGTGAGCTAATACCATACTGTCCCTTGTCGCTTTTATCCTTAGCCACTCACAGGGTCTGGCTCCCCTCCATGCTTCTCTCACACTCAGCAGGGTTAGCAACTCCCATGAGTTCTGTAACTCCCATGATTTGGGGTGTTTTTCCTGCCCCACCCCTGGAGCAAGGGATTACAGTAGCATCTCAATTTCCACTTCAAAGAAAGATTTCTAGCCTGTCTCTTAAAACTGCTTGAAAATGTGTGTCCTAAAAGCTCTAAATCCAGAAGGCAAATCAAAGCCCCACATTAATTTTTTTTTAAACCAAGATTTTTAGGCCAGTCGCACAAGTTTGCAGATGTGAGATTGACAATACTGCACTTGTATCTTCTCTCTTCCTACACATCTGTACTGTCGCATTGTTATGCAAAAGGGGACAAGGAGTCACTGCTTGAAGTCACCTAAAGAGAACCTTTCTCTCTTTCGGAGGGAGATCTTTGGTTTCCTTCCTTAGGGCCCTCGTTCTTCTCTAAGTCACTAGGTGTGACAGCAGATCCAACTGCCATACCTGACCTAATTTCAGGCTGGCTAGCTGTGGACCCAGAACAATGAAGCTGCAGCAGTATGGGCTATGCAAACTTACTCCGAAGAACATTGTTAATTAAGCACCAGGCTAACATGCATTGAATCTTGCATTGCCACATTTTCACTGTTCCAGGATATCTGAGATAGGAAGATCAAAGCTAACTCAGGTATGTTGGTTGTGCCAGGACACACCAGGACCACAGGACACACAAACCCCCTTTAACTTGCCCAGGGCAATAACGAGTGTGCTACAGGGCAAATAGACACAAAAGCATCCAACTCTAGTGCCTTCTTTTGTAGGGTTTTTAATGTGAGCTCCACCACTGCAGCCTTTGCTATCCCCTTCTTGTCCCACCTCCTCATACCTTCAACAGTTACTAAGCTCCCCAAAACTTATCTGAATCCAAACTTTTTTCTCTAAACAGATGGAGATCTAGGAGACCAAAGGGTCATTGGGGAGAGCACGTGCAAAGGATAGTCATGCTCTCCAGCTAACAACCCACTTCACTGTAACAGGCCTTAAGATAAACAGCTTTGGCTAAAATAGCCCTTGAACTAAACAGCTGCTTTATCACCTGTCTAATAGCTAGCCTTATACATCCCAGAGCTCTGCAAAACACTACCCAGACTTTGTCTTTGGAAGGAGACTTGTGCAGTACAGCTTTGGAGGCAGATCAAGAGGACTACACAGTGAGCTGCAGTTACATAGATCAACCAACTAAACCCCCAGCTACATAGGAGGAAAGGATTCCCTACTTTTCAGTTTCCTTGGTGAACACTGTATTTGTATCTGCTGTATTCAGGTATGAAGATTTGGCCCTGTGGAAATACATGGAGGTGCAGAAGATGGTATTTCTTTACCCTCCTTCTTTTTGGGTTATTCAGGACTAGTGATACACCAAATTATCTCACTTCCAGTTCCTCTACCATTGTTCATCCTGAACTAGCTTGGTCTCTAGCACCTCTGTTTCAATATATGCCACAAACCCAGCCCTGCTTAGCTCCCCAGCCTGCCAAAACAAGACACAGACAAGACAAAAATATGCTAATGATGTAGACTTGGAGACAATGATATGCTAATTATAATCCCCCTCTCTGTTTTAAAAGGCCAAGTAGTCTTTCCATGCTAGTCTACTCTACAAATACAAGGCAAAGCACAAAGGCATTATAATTGTACAGCTTTTTGCTAACATGCTAATTATGAAGTGCCAACTACCAAATGAAAATGAAGAATGATACACAAGACATTATTAAAAACGGGTAACATTAACTGAAAAGTTAACAATTTCTATCTGGAGGATTCTGCTGTAGCGGATGGGATTACACGGCAAAAATAAAATCTCTTCAATATAATTCTTCAATTATTCATTTTAGGCTTAGGGAGGTTTTAAGTCATGGTAATTTGAAAAAACTGTGGGTACTCCTGATCCTGCACAAACCCCAGCATTTTCCAGAGGTAAATAGTGAAACTTAATTAACAGGTCAAGCAAGTAATCTGAGGGATTATTGTTGCATCTGTTTCTATGCACTCAGAGGGAATATTAATTGCTATAGCCTACATGGCTCCCAGGTTGACTACAGGCCATATAGGATAGATTAGGAAGCCTGTGGTTTTCTGTTTTACTCTAGACATGACTACCGATTCAGAATTTTGCAGCTTTTATTTCATTGACTTGCAAAGTGTGGCAATGTTCTTAAATATATATTGGTGCATCTATACTGCAGCATTTTTCCAGAAAAACTTGCGTCCATGCTGCCATCAAGTTCTTTTGACAGAAAGTCAAAAGAAAGAAAGGAGATTTTCTGATGGCGATAAACCTCATTCTACAAGGAAGAAGCCTTTTTCCGAAAAAGCTTTTTTGTGGATGCAGAAGAGGGAGTTCTTTCAAAAGAAGAGGCCTCTAGGAAAAACACAGGTGCCCTAGTGGCCACTCCATCCAGACTAATCACAATTTAAATGCAAAATAGCATCCTATCAATATGGACACTCTCTTTAAAAAAAGCACATCACTTTTTCATTGCGCTTTTGCTTGTGTGGGCGCTCTCTTTCTAAATAAGCTTTTTCTGAAAGATCTCTTCTGGGACAGCTTCTTCTGAAAGAAGCTTGCAGTCTAGATGTAGCCACAGATACAAATGGATTGGGCATTTTTAAAAGTTTTTTTTTCTTTCAATAACAGAATGGAAAATATAGATTAGGCTGTGTAGTTGATCAGAAACACCTTTATTTTATATATCAGAGCATGGGATCAAGGCAAGGGAAGGGTGACCCAGACTAATGAATATCCAGGAGATTATGATAAATGGGAGTTAGAAGGAGGAGCCATCTGTTTAGGCATTGTACTGTCAGCAAATCCAGCTCTGAGTTCTGAACTAAGCCAGACCTTTCTTCCATCTCATTGATAATGCGAGGTTAACTCTTAATAAAACAGCATATTTTCTAATTTGGCTCTTAAGTCTAGATTTCAGTGGAATGAGGGCACATTTTAAAAACATCTTTCAATTAGACCAAAACTGAATTTCCTGTTAAAAAACCAACCAACCAACCAAACAAAAAAGGTCTGATGGAAAATTTTCAGGCAAAAGATTATTTTTAAGGCTACATAGAACCCCTCTGAAATCAAAGGGCCTCAACGGATGCACATTTTTGCATATATGGATGTGATTGCAGACTCAGTACCATAATCTGTTATTACATAACTACTTTCATATTAACTTCATATCTTTGTATTCATCATTCTGTTAATAATGGTGAATGAAGTCAGATTAACTGTACAACTTTAAAATAAATACGTTAGCACATCTGATTGTTTCTGAGAGGTACATTTTGTGTGCTATCTGATTCTAGCTGTGCAAACACATAAAACATTCATTTTGTTTTCTGGTATCTGCTCATTTAGTACAATACACTCAGCCATAATGATGTAGCTTACAATTTTATGGTCATGTACAATTCATGCTGCAAAGGACACCATGTCACACAGAAACCTTTTTATTATCAATCACTAAGAAATAAAACCTTGAAGACTGGCATTAATTAAAAAAGCAAAGGATTTACAAATGCTCTCCCTTCATTCACTAAATGTAAATATTCATGGTAATATCTGTGGATCGCTTTTTGAAGTATTGATCTTGAAAAAATGAGAAATTGTAAAAGAAAGAACCTTAATTATGAAAGATTTTCTTCTGTTCCTTGAACTGGAATATTTTATATACCATTGCTACCAGTTTTTAAGAAAAATACTAAAAGGATTTTGGAAACAAGAGATGGACGTTCTCCAAATTTAGACTAATTCCAAGTCTTAGAAACAATTACTTTATTTTCCTTTTTGTTTTCTTAACTACAATCTTTCCATGGGTTGCAGACAATCATGGTCTTTCCGTGTCCCAGTTTAGTAAGGTATTTAAGCATGTGCCTGACTTTAAGTATGTGGTAAGTATGTGGTAAGTCCTTGAAGAAGGACCTAAATAGTATGTGTTAGAAATTATCAACATGTTTGTCATCAAAACAGTTGACCAAAAAAATTACTTTTCAATCAAAATGTTCACAGAAATGTCTTTACTTCAACTGAAATTTTGCAGTTTTCCATTACAAACTTTTCAGTAAAAGCTTTTAGTTTTTGAAAATATTTTAAAATTT
The DNA here is from genome assembly GCF_049634645.1 of Pelodiscus sinensis. Taxonomy (NCBI): domain Eukaryota; kingdom Metazoa; phylum Chordata; order Testudines; family Trionychidae; genus Pelodiscus; species Pelodiscus sinensis. The sequence continues at coordinate 35,641,094 of NC_134722.1, forward strand.
AATGTAGCTGCTGCAGTGGGGAGAGTAGGATGATAATGGGAGAGAAAAATGGAGGTTGGTGGTGAATAATTCTGGATAACGTGGTCAGAAAAGATGATCAAGAAAGAGAGAGAACACTTCCAGCATCTAGAAAAATTTGAACACTATAAACAACAAATCTCTCTCAGACATTTAAGTTACGTCATGCAGACCATCTCCTGAGATTTGTGCATTCACTCCAAGTTCTATAAATTCAAGAGTGTGTGGTTTCATCTTTATTGTTAAGCTTTGAAGCACTTGATGCATTAATGCGTTGCCCCAGACAACATACACGCAACTTTTTAGATACAGTATTAAAATATAGGTTTAACCTACCCAAGACCTCTCTGGCCTGCCTACATTTGTGTACATCAGCTATATATAGTGTAGCTGAGATGAGTGAGAGGGTAAAAATCCCTGTGGTGAATGTGGACTAAGCATTCCTCCATGGCAGACAATTAAATTATGCTCCCATTCCAAAAACGTAGGCTCTGTGGCAGGGTTACACAGTCTACTACTCGATAGACAGATATGGAGTTGGGCCCCTAGGCTATGTCTACACTACAGGTTTCTTGCTCAAGAAGCTTTTTGAGGAAGAGATCTTCTGCAAAAACATCTTGCGCAAGAGAGTGTCTAGACTGCATGGATGCTCTCTCGAAAGGAAACTGATTGCTATTTACAGAATGGCCACCAGGGCACCTCTGCTTTTTTTGATTGCCTCTTTTTGCGCAAAAAAACCCTTGTTCCCCATCCCCACACACCTTTTTGTGCAAGAACTCTTGCACAAAAAGGAGTTATTCCTCGTCGAAGGAGAAATACCTACACCGGAAAAAACAATCTGTTCTTTTGTTTTACTTGTGCAAAAACGTGCTTGAGGTGTTTTTGCACAAAAATTCTATAGCATAGACTTAGCCCTAGTTTCCTTATTTAAAAATACTCATCTAGTTACTAGTGCACCTCCAGTTTTTGAATAAGCGATATGGTACTAAAGCTGACTTGCAGTCCCAGTTGACACCACCCTCAAATTCACAGAATGATGTTAACCATATAATAGAAGTTCCCCATCCATCGCATCCGTACTCCTAACCTCCTGTACCTTCTATGATTAGTCAGCTATCCCCACCAAACCTTAGTTATTTCACTTGTACGCTGCCCTATTTCTATTTTCAAACAAACTAGGCATGCACCCACCATTCAGATAACTGCTGGCAAAGTATATTTGCATGCATAATTACAAAGCTCATGCACATTGAATATGAACAGATTTTATGTACACAGCATTCTTTCATTTTACTTATTTGAAAATCTATCATAAGCAGGGCTTGCCAAACTGCGGCGAGCCCTGCTCACCAGCCACGCTGTCCAGCCATCTGCACATGTGCAGATCGTTCTGCGTATGTGCAGATCGCCCGAACCTGGCTCTTCCGGGTTGCAATCTACTCGCCTCAGGTGAGTAGATTGCATTATTTGTCGAGTCCTGATCATAAGAATGATCACACGGGGGCTATGTCTACACTACAAGTTTTTGAGGCAGAGATCTGGGACAGGCATAAAGAGCTTGCGCAAAAGGGGTGGTTTTTTTGCACAAAACGGAAGCAGCTACACAGCTTCTTTTTGCGCAAACACTCCTTGCGCAAAAAGCATTGGCAGAAAATATGCTAATGACATCATGACTCATGCTAATGAGTCCATCATTAGAAAACTCTGCTGCAAAAACCTTGTAGTGTAGACAAAACCTGGGTCAGGCCAAAGGTACATGTAGTCCAGTATCCCCTCTATCAACAACAGCCAATGACAGGTGTCCCAGAGGGAAAGAACAGAACAGGTAATCATCAAGTGATCCATCCCTTGTTGCCCATTATTAACTCCTGGCCAACAGATACTACAGACACCATCCCTGCCCAATACTTTCCTCCCCTCCCTTCTCGCCTATTTATTTTAGTTCTGGACATCCAACAATCTGATCATCTGAAGAAGTGGCCTGCACCCACGTAAGCTCATGATACCATCCACATGTTTTGTTGGTCTTTAAAGTTCTACCAGACTATTTGTTGTTTTTTAAGTTTATCCTGTACAGACTAACTTACCTAATTCTTGTGTTATAAGAATGAGCAAACATTTCTTCCTTACCTACTTTCTCTACACCTGTTGTGATTTCATAGACTTCAATCATATCTCTCATTATTCATCTCTTTTCCAAGCTGAAAAGTCCCAGTTTTATTACTCTCTCCTCATATGGAAGCTGTTCCACCCTCCTAACTATTTTTGTTTCCCTTTTTCTGAAACTTTTCCAATTCCAATATACCATAAAATCGCAAGTATAATGCGCACCTATGTATAGTGTACACCCTGACTTTAGACTCTTAAAATCATGAAAAAACCGAACTCCTATGTATAATGCACACCCACTATACAGGAGAACGGGAGGGAAGGAACGGGAAGGAAACCTGCCCCCTGCCCAGCTGCCCGCGCACTGAGTTAGTGCCTGCCAGGGGTCCTCCAAGCTCGCACCTGCTGGGGTACCTCCCCTGCCCAGCTGTCTACGTGCCGAGCTCGCACCTGCTGGGGCCCCCTCCCTGCCCAGCTTGCGCCTGCCAAGGGTGAGTTTAAAACTTGAAAAGATAACCTTCTATGTATAATGCGCACCCCGGCTATGACCCTAAAAAAACGGGGAAAAAAGTGTGCATTATACTCACGATTTTACGGTATATATTTTGAGATGGAGTGACCACATCTTCACTCACTACTATTGATTTATATAGAGGCAATATGGTGTTTTAGGTCTTAGTCTCTATCCCTTTCTTAATTATTTCAACATTCTGTTCATTTTTATGCTTGCCAGTATATATTGAGTGGATGTTTTCAGAGAAATATCCTCAGTGACTCAAAGATCCCGTTGCTGAGTATTAACAACTAATTTAGACCACGTCATTTTAAAATTATAGTTGGAATTTATATTTTCCAATGTGCATTACTTTGCATTTATCAACTGCCATTTTGCTATCTAGTCACCCAGTTCTGAGAGATTCTTTTGTAGCTCTTGTTGTCTAATTGTTATCAAAAAGTACCTAATGTACTTGGGCAGATATGTATTGTAGAAATAAAATGATGAATACTATAATGTTTGATTATTGCTAGATATAGAAGCTTTTACAAAAGGATTAATTGATTCCTTAACAAACAAAAACAAAAAACATAAAACCCTGAAGCTATGCACAAAGAGAGTAGTATTAAGCAACTAATAGGGGCTTTAAAGCTATTCCTATCCTGTAGCTAGTCTTTGCGTATACAAGCTTTTGCTACAGCACATAACTTTTCCTAACTGCAGGTTTGAATAGACCATGTAAATCTTGCCATTCTTTCTAGTTTAACACACACAAAAACTTCATTCAGACTGCAAAGAAAGAAACATTTTCTTAACCATCAAGCAGCAGATGTTTTTCATTTAATTTTTCCAGGAGTAAATAAAACTGCTGAGGGTGATAAACATATAGGCAAAATAGTTTAAAACAAAGTTTTCTTAACTGTGTTACAGATAAATGAATTACCCAGATTGCCCATCCTTGATTTCTACGTGCTTTTAAAACACTATCATCTCTGGCAACTGGCATGGAACATCAATTAACATCAAACCAAGCTAACTTCTCTCAGTTCATTTGATTTATTTCTCTTTTAGCGTTGTTGACATGCTTAATAACAAGTTACAGAAAATAGCTTGTTCTTTGTGTCTCTTACCCTCTGTTTCTCTTGTTTATTTATTTTTGGTTTTTACTGTTTTGGTCCCACAAGCTTCCCACAATTATTTGGCATTAGTCAACGTATAATATCCTGCAGGAATTTCTGTTCTTTGGCCAGTGCTTATTAACCTGAAATCTACAGTGAGTGAGTGCCAATAAATATACAATATATCACTAAATAAAACAATGTCCAAGGTTTCATGTATGAACTCAGCTTGTCAGAAGCATTATTATGTTGCTGGACAGCACACTGAATTTTCTTCACAAACTTTACTTATTATTACTACCCTCTGATTTATTTATTCTTAATTTTAAGTATTTGGATGAGTTGCACCACACTTACGTTCACTTAGAAGTCTCTATATTTAATTAACTCAAGTTGTCTTTAAACATGTAACAATCAAAACAACAGTAAGAAAGTAGAACATTAACATGTCGTTCAGTGAATGATACATTACAGAATCTGACTTACAGAACAACTGGTTTGTGTGTGATGACAGCTTTTAAGCTCTGCTTGCAAGAAGCCCACTTTTACCATACATTTTGACAGCATTAATCCTTTGGGTTTGGGAATTAAAAGATCACTTGTTGGAATTCTAATATAGGACTTGATGGTACCATGAGTGTAGGGGTAATAAATAAACAAACAAAATAAAATAAAGATTTGAAATGTTTAGGATCTATGGAATTTTTTCTCTGTGTCTATTAATTATAATGGGTCCAATCTTTGGATGATTTCTCTCAACACTTAATGGGAAGGAATTGAACAATCCAAGAAAACAGATGAAGGAAAATACCGACTGGGAACAATTGCTAAAAAATGGAGGCATGCAGAGCCATTTAGAGGCTTAATGTTACTGAGCATGCACTGTTATGGTGATTGCCCACAGAAAGGTAGGTGCATATTTTTCTGCCTGCACATTTATGCCATGACCATCAATCTTCATTTTTAAAAATCATCTGTCACATAAGGTCAGCAGTCTGTCCCACTCCCAGTCAAAGGCTATCCTTGATCTGCATGAACCTAACATCCCAAATAATGTTTTCCTCCTGACGTCATATCAGGACACCTACAGTCTCCTTTTAGGAGGATCTGTCTGTCTGAGATACTTTTAATCTTTCTTCTAATCTTTCTTCTATTATTCAGTTATCCTAGACTTTTGATGTTAAGATATTAATCTGGCAAAACAACATAAAACTCTTTGGAAAAAAACAAGATATTTCTATTTAGCAAAAAGACAGTTAGACAAGAGAAGACATATAAATTCATTCTCTAAGCCATAGATTATGGCATAGAGAGTGAATTTACAAATTTTGCAGATGATACTAAGCTGGGAGGGGTTGCAACTGCTTTGGAGAATAGGGTCATAATTCAAAATGACTCAGATAAACTGGAGAAAGAGTCTGAGGTAAATAGGATAAAGTTCAATAAAGACAAAAGCAAAGTGCTCCATTTAGGACGGAACAGTTTCACACATACAAAATGTGAAGCGACTGTCTAGGAGGAGTACTGCGACCAGGGGCGAACTCTCCACCGTTTTGCAGGGAGGTGGGGAAAGCCCCATGCAGCCACCAGCTACAGGCCAGCTAGGGCTGCCAGCAGTGGCAGAGGAGAGGGGGCGAGGTGAGGGGCAGCACTACGGGACCAACCCAGCAGCACCCCAGCTGTTCTGCCCCATCGCTTCCCCAAGTCCACCGCTGCTGCTTGCAGCCCCAGCTGGCTTGTCGCCGGTGGCTGCGCGGGGCTTCCCCCGCCTCCTTGCAAAACGGCGGAGGGTTTGCCCCTCGATGTGCCATTCCCCACCAACTCCCTCCCCTCCCAGTCGGTTGAAGATCAGTCACAGCCCCCTGCCAAAGTACCCCCCCCCCACCGCTGGCATATCCGATAATCCGGCACCCCCTGGGTTCCAGAGGTGCCAGATTATTGGAAGTCTACTGTATTGTGTCCAGTTCTGGGCACCACATTTCATGAAAGATGTGGAGAAATTGGAGAAGGTTCAGAGAACAGCAACAAAAAATGCTTAAAAGTCTAGAAAACATGACCCATGAGAGAAGGCTGAGAAAACTGGATTTGTTTAGTCTGAAAAACAGAAGACGGAGAGAGGACATAACAATTTTTGTGCACCTAAAAGGTTATTACAAGTGTTCTTCTTAACATTGGATGATAGGACAAGAAGAAATAGGCTTAAATTGCAGCAAAGGAGGCTTTGGTTGGACATTAGGAAAAACTTTGTCAGGGTGATTAAGCACTGGAATAAATTGTCTAGGTTGGAGGTAGGTTGGAAGTTGTGGACGCTCCATCATCAGAGATTTTTAAGAGCAGGTTAGACAAACCACTTGGCAGGGATGATGCTTGGTCCTGCCTGAGTGCAGGGGACTGGAATTGATGATCAGTCAAGGTTCCTTCCTATTCCCTAACTTCCAGAGAGAATTCCACATTAGCAGACCCACTCTTAGGATAAGAGAAGTCTCAAAGAAGAATCATAGAATCACAGAAAAATAGGGTTGGAAGAGACCTCAGGAGTCATCTAGTCCAACCTTTGGCTCAACACAGGACCAGTCCCAACTAAATCATTCCAGCGAGGGCTTTGTCAAGCCTGGCCTTAAAAACTTCTAAATATGGATCTTGTACCATCTCCCTAGGGAACCCATTCCAGTACTTTTTCACTCTCCTAAATAAGCAATTTTTCCTAATATCCATCTTATACCCTCCCCACCCAACTTGCTTTTGTTCTGTCATCTGCCACCATTGAAAATAGCTTGGCTCCATTACTCTTTCAGGTAGTTTAAGGATTCTATCAAATTCCCCCTCATTCTTCTCTTCTATAGACAAATAAACCCGGTTGCCTCAGATTCTCCTCATGACTTATGTGCCACAGCCCCCTAAAAATCTCACATCACATGGCACAGCAAAACCAAAACCAAACACATTTCCTCAAAAGTCAAGCTATTTAATATGTAGCAATTTTTTTCAACTCACTTTTTTTCCTTCCTCCTCTGTGAAACTTATTCCCTCTCATAAATCTGACAAGCTTTCAGTTTCTCTTGTAGCAAATTTTTGTGGGTTTTTGTGTGTGTGTGTGTGTGTGTGTGTGTGTTAGTAGGCTTTTCATTCCCTCAATAGCAGAAGAAGTATTTCCTTCAGCACCTATTCTAAATATCTGAAGGTATGTCTACACTAGCCCCCTAGTTTGAACTAGGGAGGCTAATGTAGGCATTTGAAGTTGCAAATCAAGCCCAGGATTTAACTATCCCGCGCTTGATTTGCATCTTCTCATCTGGTCGCCATTTTTGAAATTTACAAGTCTGGACTAACTGCCCACGTTTACACATGGCAGAGACCCGGTATTTCGAAATTAAATCCCCTAAATCGAATTACACGTTAAATCTCCTTGCAGGAGGAATAACAGGTAGTTCGATTTAGGGGCTTTAATTTGAAATACTGGATCCCTGCCGCATGTAGACGTGGGCAGTTAGTCCAGACTTGTAAATTTAAAAAAAAAATGGTGACTAACTGGGAAGATGCAAATCAAGCATGGGATATTTAAATCCTGGGCTTGATTTGCAACTTCAAATGCCTACATTAGCCTCCGTAGTTCAAACTAGGGTGCTAGTGTAGACATACCCTGAGGGAGAGACTGATTCCTGGTTTCCTAACTTCCAAAGCTAGAACTCAAGAATCAGCACAAATGTACTGAAAAAAAAATTACTGACAACTATCGGGTATTTTATGTGGGCAGGAAGAACTTTAAGGCCTATAAAATAAGCACAATTTCCTTCTGTTGTACACTAGATATTATTCCTAGCCAGTACGTTTTTGATATGGCTGAGCAGTGCTTTGGTACTCAACTTCAGCAATATGATAGAAATGTTTCAAGCTTTCTATTCTAACACGACAAATGTGAATGGGGCCATAAATCTAGATGACGGTTACTTCCACACAGACTGGCAGTCAGTCAGTTAGGTGCAGTATGAACAACACGGTGCCCAGCTCCAGGGGCACAAGCCAACACCTATTAGCTATTTCTTTTTTCCCCTTCTTGTTACTCATAAAACACTGGGCACCTTATTACAGTGAATGGAAACTGTTAAAAGAACAATAATTTATTGTCCCAATAAAGGTCAATGCAATATTTTAAAACCTTTTTTTAAACCAACTGGCTTGCCAAAATCTCTGGTATTGCAGTATCTGAAGGAAAATTCAGAATCCCTGGATAGTTTCAGAAAGCTGAAAGAATTCCCACACATCCTGGGATGCTGATGAGCCTATCTGCTGAAACAGACTGAAATGTGAAAGCTGTTCCCACAATCATGGTCAATGGGACAGCAACACTATATACTCTAATCTGAGTTATGAGATCACCAGGTTAATTTCCCCCTCTTCCCCCCAACTTCCTATTAGACTTTTTAATGTAGCCCATGGAACAAAGTCTCCAACTGTGACAGAATGAAAACACTCATTCAATGCTTTTACTGCACACTACAACTTGGCATCCTCTTTGCTCATGTTCCTGACATGAATAGCTCAGCCACATTTTTACTTTCTTCTTAGGCACCAGTGGGCAGTTACATTTGCAGAACAACTGCGGGATACATCATAGAAGATCAATTGACTAATGCCCATGTGAGTTTCTCTTGCCATGGAGCATGTACCCATATGTACCCATACCAAATCACTATATTTTTATTTGTGTGCCATAAGAGAACTTTAAAGTGCAGATACTAAGGCCCTCCAGGTGAACCTGAGCATGTGCTCAAACTCACAGGAAGGCATGTCGGAAGGTAGTCAAGTTATAGCCAGTCTGGTTATAGCCAGCGGGGCAGGGCACAAAAGCTGAATCTTCAGGGGGAATGAAATAAATTAAGAACAAATACAAACTAATTAAGAGACTGGTATGAGTTTCAGGAAGCCTCAAAGGGACAATGACTTTCACCTTGTACAGTCTGTATTTGCAGCCATAATTGCATGATTATGGACTTTTATTAGTGGATTGCTCCTTTCCAACCTGCCAATTTTTAAAGTAATCATGGGCCTGATTCTTTTCCCAGTGTAACCAGTAGCAGCGCTCCAATGGACTGGTATGGGAGCTGACTAAATACATATAGAACAGAAGTCTACACAAATGAGGCAGTCTTGCTCAGTCCCATTGGAGGAATTCCAGGCATTTTCACTGATTTGTTTGCTTGGTTATTTGGAAATGTATTGTGCATTCTGGAGAAAGAAGGTGGGTGAAGTAATATCTGCACCAATTTCTGTGTGTGAGGGAGACAACCACACTCTGTTTAGAGGCTCAGAGCAGGATCTTCTCAAGAAGTCCATGTCCATCTCAGACAAACTCTGCCCTTGTGGGAATCGGGGAGTTTTACTGGAAACAGGATAGTGCTGAGACCTTTTGAAAAGCCCATCCTTAACTCTGGGCTTCATATTTGTACAATGCAGACCACAGAGTCCTCTTTGCCTATTTGTTAGAATGAAAATTCCTTGGGGAGGGACAAAACTTCTCATGTGGTAAAACTGTATACAAGCCCAACATGGTCCTGACCCTGATTGGCTCATAAAGCCACTGTCATAAACAAATTTGCAAATACATAATAAGTAGTGATACAAGTTTCCAACATGATCTGCTTGACCAGGAATGTATCTGTATAGCATTCTATTGGGTATTACTACTCTGAAGTTGATATGCAAGTGGCTACCACTTTGGACACACTTCTGTGCATCAGTGCCAACATTCATGGTCTGCAGAAGGCACATCTTCACTTGAGGTTGGCATGTTTGCTGACATTTGACTAGTACATAATTATCATTGCTACTTATGTTTATAGAAGCCACTGTGAAGAATTTTCAACAGCAAAAATTAGTAGTACTTATAGAAATGGTACTTGGATCTTAGGGTATGTCTACACTACCCCCTAGTTCGAACTAGGGGGGTAATGTATGCATACCGAACTTGCTAATGAAGCCCGGGAAATTCAAATTCCGGGCTTCATTAGCAAGTTCGGTATGCATACATTACCCCCCTAGTTCGAACTAGGGGGGTAGTGTAGACATACCCTTACTGAATACTGTAAAGAGATAAACACCATTGACTGATTCAGTTATGAATTGCTAGGTAAGCCTCCTACAAAGCTAAAAAAGTCTAAGTAAAATATTGATAACAATGCCACAATTTGCACCTAAAACTAGGGTACCTTACATTTTAAAAAATCAGGTGTTATTCTTATCACATAGAATCATAGAGCTAGAAGAGACCTCAGAAGGTCATCAAGTCCAGCCCTCTGCCCAAGGCAGGACCAATCCCAACTAAATCAACCCAGCCAGGGCTTTGTCAAGCCAAGACTTAAACACCTCTAAGGATGGAGATTCCACCATTTCCCTCGGTAACCCATTCCAGTGCTTAACCACTCTCCTAGTGAAATAGTTTTTCCTAGTATCCAACCTAGACCTCTCCCACTGTAACTTGAGACCATTGTTCCTTGTTCTGCCATCTGTCACTATCATGAACAGCCTTTCTCCATCCTCTTTGGAACCTCCCTTCAGGAAGCTGAAGGCTGCTATCAAATCCACCCTCTGTCTTCTCTTCTGCAAACTAAACAAGCCCAAATCCCATAGGTCATATGCGCCAGCCCCCTAATAATTTTCACTGCTCTCCACTGGACCCTCCCCAGTGCATCCACATCCTTTCTATGTTGGGGGCCCAGAACTGGACACAATACTCCAGATGTGGCCTCACCAGAGCCGAAAAAGGGGAATAATCACTTCTCTGGATCTGCTGGGAATGTTCCTTCTAATGCACCCTAATATGCCATTAGACTTCTTGGCTACAAGGGCACACTGTTGACTCATATCCAGCTTCTCATCCACTGTAATCTTCAGGTCCTTTTCTGCTTAGCCAGCCTATAACAATGCTTGGGATTCTTCTGTCCCAAGTGCAGGACTCTGCACTTGTCCTTGTTGAAACTCATGAGGTTTCTTTTGGCCCAATCCTCTAATCTGTCCAGGTCACTCTGGACCCTATCCCTGCCCTCCAGCATATCTACCTCTCCCCCTAACATAGTGCCATCTGTAAACTTGGTGAGGGTACAATACATCCCCTCATCCAGGTCATTAATAAAGATGTTGAACAAAACTGGTCCAAGAATTGATCCTTGGGGCACTCTGCTAGAAACCGACTGCTAGTCTGACATCGAACTGTTGATCACTACCTGTTGGGCCCAACAGTCTAGCCAGCTTTCTATCCATCTTACAGTCCATTTATCGAATCCATATTCCTTTAACTTGCTAGCAAGAATATTGTGGGAGACCGTATCAAAAGCTTTGCTAAAGTCAAGGTATATAAAACCCACTGACTTTCCCATATCCACAGAGCCAGTTACCTCATCACAGAAGCTAATCAGATTGGTCAGGCACAACTTGCTTTTCGTAAATCCATGTTGACTATTCATGGCTAACCGGTCTGTAGTTCCCTGGACTGTCCTTCCCTTTTTTAAAGATAGGCACTACATTTTCCTTTTTCCAATCATCTGGGAACTCTTCCGATCTCCACCAGTTTTCAAAGATAATGGGCAAATGCTCCTCAATGTCATTTGCCAACTCCCTCAGTGCCCTCGGATGCATTAAATCTGGGCCCATGGATTTGTGTATGTTTAGCTTTTCTAAATAGTTCCTAACTTGTTCTTTCCTCACAAAGGGCTGTCCACCTCCTTCCCATACTGTGTTGCCTAGTGCATTTGTCTGGGAGCTGACCTTGTCCGTGAAGACAAAGGCAAAGAAAGCATTGGGTACTTCAGTTTTTCCCACATCATCTGTCACCAGGTTACCTCCCTCAACAAGTAAGGGCCCCACACCCTCGTATTGCTAACATGCCTGTAGAAACCTTTGTTTTCCTTCACATCCCTTGCTAGCTTCAATTCCAATTGTGCTTTCGCCTTCCTGATAACTCCCCTGCATTCTCGCGCAATATATTTATACTCCTCCCGAGTCATCAGTTCAAGTTGCCACTTCTTGTAAGAGTCCTTTTTGTGTTTCAGCTCATCATGGATGTCCCCGGTAAGCGAATCTGGTTGCCTAACTTATTTGCTTTTGTTGATGCGCATCGGGATGGTTTCTTCCTTTGCCTTTAATAAGGCTTCTTTAAAATACTGCTGGCTCTCCTGGACTCCTTTCCCCTTCATGTAAGCCTCCCAGGGGATCCTGCGCATCAATTCTCTGCGGGAGTCAAAGTCTGCTCTTCTGAAGTCCAGGGTGTGTATTTTGCTACTCTCCTTTCTTCCTTTGGTCAGGATCCTGAAATCTACTATCTCGTGATCACTGCTTTCCAGGTTGTCACCCACCTTTACTTCCCCTACTAGTTTCTCCCTGTTTGTGAGCAGCAGGTCAAGGTGCACATGGCCCCTGGCTTCCTTCAACACTTGTACCAAGAAGTTATCCCCAACATTCTCCAAAAACTTCCTGAATTGTCTGTGTACTGCTGTATTGGTCTCCCAACAGATGTTAGGGAGATTGAAGTCTCCCATGAGAACCAGGGCCTGCGATCTGAAAGCTTCTCTCAGTTGTCCAAAGAAAGCTTCATCTATCTCATCCACTTGATCTGGCGGTCTATAGCAGACACCACCACAATATCACCCCTGTTGCTTCCACCTCTAAATTTAACCCATAGACTCTCAACAGTCCTTTCTCCTTCCAAGTGCTGGAGCTCCGAGCAATCATACCACTCTCTTACATACAATGCAATTCCTCCACCTTTTCTCCCCCACTTGTTCTTCCTGAACAGTTTATATCCTTCCATGACAGTGCTCCAGTCATGCGAGTCATCTCACCAAGTCTCCGTTATTCCAATCAAATCATAGTTCTTTAACTGGGCCAGGGCTTCTAATTCTTCCTGTTTGTTTCCTAGGCTTCGCTCATTGGTGTACAAACACCTTAGATAACCAGTTGATCGCCCTGCCTTCTCCATCTGAATCAGGGGTCCTCCTTTGTTGCTTGTTCTTCCTTGTGATTTTTCCCGGTGTCCAACTTTCTCACTTACCTCAGGGCTTTGGTCACCATCCCCCAATGAACCTAGTTGAAAGCCCTCCTCATTAGGTTTGCAAGCCTGCCCACAAAGATGCTCTTTCCTCTCTTGGTTAGGTGGATCCCATCTCTTCCTAACAATCCTTGTGCCTGAAACAGAATCCCATGGTTGAAGAAACCAAAACCCTCTCTCCAACACCACCTGCAAAACCTCTCATTTACTTCTTCAATTCGACGATCCCTACCCAGACTTATTCCTTCAACTGGAAGGATGGATGAGAACACCACTTGTGCTTCAAATTCCTTGATTCTTCTTCCCAGCACTACATAACCTGCTGTGACCCACTCAAGGTCATTCTTGGCCGTATAGTTAGTTCCTACATGGAGAAGCAGGAAGGGGTAGCAATCTGAAGGTTTAATCACTTTTGGAAAACTCTTGGTCACATCCTGAATGCGAGCTCCCAGTAAGCAGCACAGTTCTCAAGATTGCAGGTCTGGACAGCAGATGGAGGACTCAGTCCCTCTTAGGAGGGAGTCCGACCACCACCAGCTGTCTTCTTTTGGGGGTGGTGATTGTGGAACCCCCATCCCATACCTTCTGGTAGATGGTGTTCCCTTCTGATTTCGTCCCTGAGAGGTCCCTGCCAAAGCATTCTCCACCACAGTGGTTACTTACCTCAACAGGAATGGGGAATACCTGAGTTGGCCTTCTTCTCCTTCTACATGTTACCAGTTTTCTTCCTTGTCCTGTATTGCCCTGACTGGCTCGTCAGCCTGCTGTGGCTTCAGAATTAAATGCTGCCTTCTATTGAGAAAGTTTTCATCCTCTCTGATAAAACGTAGGGTTGATACTTGGGCCTCCAGTCCTCTAATTTTTTCTTCCAAAATGGTGACCAACTTGCACTTAATGCAGATGAAATCCCTTCTTCTGGGAGGAAGACAAACATGGCAAATACTGTGCAGGTAACAACAGCAGAGCTATCACCATCCATACCTGCCTTCCTTCTGAGAGATTCCTCAGTTATTATTCAATGCCTCCCTCAAGGGTCCTGAATTAGCTTCCTCCTTTATCTGGAGAACTCCCTCTCCAAACTCCCTGTTAACAGCCTCTGTTCACAAGCATCAGACTATAAGAATGACGAAGCAGGAGTCGATGAGAAACTAAATTAAAGTTACAAGTTAATACAACCACATTTCCAAGCATGGGTTCCAATTTTGTGCCTGCTGTTCTGCATCTACAATATATTACTGGTGCCATTATTCAGGCATGATCAATGGTGGTACAAGTAGATGTGCAACCCTCTGATGTGCTAAGACATCCAGGGCTTCCTTTTCAAGAGTTCAGCTGTGTACACTGGCATGCAAAAACATGCATGTCTTTGTGAGCCTTGATCATATGAGAAGCCATTATGATTGTGCATGCTTTCAATAATCAGAATCCAACTGAGGCCCCTTTGAAATTCTCACCCTAAATGTTAACCAGTGCCTAGGGGGAGGAGTGATACTGATTAAAATTGACCTTCATGGTCCATAGATCTCTCAAGGTTAAAGAAAATAAGTTTAGGAAACAGAAGTGAAGGCTTTGGCCCTCTGCTTAGTTATTGGCATGAAAACTTGTAAGATGCCAAAAAGGGACTGAAGAGTGGGGGAGCGGGGAATAACATCCATTATTCCAAAATAACTCTGCTTTGAAGACGTATCCTCAGTTGAGGAAGGGGAGAGAAATAGCAGCAGCTGCATGACTTTTTCTATGGCCAGTGCGACTGTGAATGCTCCCCCTGCACTATATTATGTTTTACTTTGTTTCATGCAGAGCTGATCCTATTAGCCAAGTCCAGTCAATTCTCCCACCCTTTTCTCCTTTTAGTGTTCCTTTTGCTTTCCTTCATTTTATGTTATGTCTGAAAGATGCTAAATTCAGTCTGCATGGGATCAATTGTCCTTTAATTGTTTACCAGTTCCATTTAAGTGGATCGCATTTTCACAGGCCTCTTCTGTTTCATGCTTCAAAATCATGAAAAGGTGAATTGAAATATACACTATCTTCTTTTAGGGTGGCAGTGGAGTCATATTTCAGTTCCTTAATATTTTTCATTACCTTTCAATAATTAGTTATTACAGAATTCTTAATTCCGGCCGTACACAATTCAGGGCAATAATTTATTACTCAATTTGCTGGGGTAGGAGACTAGCTTTTGTTTTATTGAAACAATTGCCCTCCCCCAGCTGTTGAATTGTCAACATTGTAACACACCTGGATACTGGATATTAGAAAAGTCCATCAGCTAATCCACTGTCAAACTCTGAAGAAAGAACAGCTATGATCAAATCAAGTCCATAGAAACTGTCCAATATGTTATTGATATTTCCCAGCAAAGCATCCATCTGGGCACTGGGACAAAAGGGGGAAGACTAACTGGAAACAACTGGAACAAATTTTACCCCAAGAGTCTCACTCAAATGAAAGCCAGTACGAGAGTGTTAATTCACTAGTGTTACTGGTAGGGGGGCACATTGCCTTAGGGTGCAGTCTATACATGCAAAGGTCAGATACCTCCAGAGGAACTACTGCAGGTTGTACCTCTTCTCCCACTTTGTGTGTCTTGTCTGTTTAGACCACACACTCTCCAAGGCACTTCTACTCTGTGTTTGCACAGTGCTTAGCACAATAGCAGCCCCATTCTCGATTGCTCATTAGACCATTATAAATATGATTAGTTAAGAACTGCACCTTCCAGAGACACAACCCTTCCCTCAATTCTTGGTCCCCTTGTCTTGAGAAAGGTTGTGCCATAAAACTTAATTCAACCATTATATGTAAGACTGGGCTTTCCAAAAGCATTTCAGTGTTGAGTTAACTCAATGGGATTCTGACCACTGACTTCAGCAGAAGCTGAGCTAGCCCACTGCCCAGTGCTTCTGCCAGTCTCAACCTCAAGGACCAGCCTACTTTTATAGATGTTAATGTCAAAACTCCATTGACTTTAAGGGCAGCATGATCACACCCTCTCCCTTCAACAGTATCCAGCTATAACACATTAAACCATTACGGATGTAATTGAAGTATGTGCATTAACAGCTACTGCAGCTATACTTCTTTTCTGCCATGCATATTTCATGCATATCGTTAACGACCTTAACTGTTAGTTCCTTTACTTTCAAAGGTTTACATTTTTAAAGTGTACAGATATAGCCACCTTTCAAAGATTTTTGTTAGACACACACACACACACACACACACACACACACACACACACACACAGAGTGTTTTAATTGACAGAGTACCTTATACCTTCATAATGGTCCTTCTACACAGGTAAGCTTCAAGAGTGCATTTCTTAATCTAATGAAATATTTATCATATCTGAGATCTAAAGTGTACATATTCAATTTTTCATGCACACCTTTACATGATTCATGAGCTTCACCCATGATGTGAGTTCTTTTCATTACAGTTTGTTTTTATGTATCATTGTTACCCTTTTTGCAACCAGACTTACACTGAACTGACAAATATCATTCAGGTACCTTTGAGCAAAGCAGAGCTTACCTTCTGATAGAGATTATGGAGTATTGGCACCTGTGGTAGCTCTCTCTGTAAACAAAAAATAAATGAAATGAAAGTCCAGGATCATGCTACATTTATGATGAAGCACAATGTATTAACATTAGATCAGGTTAGAAAAAGAGGGGTTTTGTGTATTTTCCCCCAAACATGGTACCACATTTTTTTAGATAGTCAAAAGCAACTGACTGGCTGAGGAAAGCTTTCTTATTTCCATTGATCTGAAAATGGATATTATCCTAAGCTTTCATGTGTTTCATAATCAGATTTGTGTTTTTATATATTTGTTGAAGCTCATCTAGTCTAACCTCCTACTCCAAGCAGGACCAACTTCAACCCAATTATTCCAGACTGGGCTTTATCAAGCCTGGTGTTTAAAACCTCTAAGGGTGGAGATTCCATCACCTCCCTACGCAACACATCGCAGTGCTTCACCACCTTCCTAGTGAAGTAGTTTCCCTAATATCCAACCTAGACCTCTCCCACTGCAACAGAGACCATTATTCCTCATTCTGTCATCTCTCACCACTGAGAACAGCCTCTCCATCCTCCTTGGAACCTGCTTTCAGGTAGTTGAAGGCTGCTAACTCCCCTCATTCTTCTCTTCTGCAGATTAAATGAGCCCAGCACCTTCAGCTTCTCCTCTCAAGTCATGTGCCTCAGCCCCCTAATTATTTTTGTTCCCTACTCTGATCTCTCTCCAATTTGTCCTCATCCTTTCTGCAGGGTGGGGGCCAAAACTAGCCACAATACTCGAGATGAATAATCACTTCCCTCAATCTGCTGGCAATACTCCTACTAATTCAGTTGACTATGCCATGAGCAACTTTTGCAACAAGGGCACAATGTTGAGTCATATCCACTGTAATCCCCAGGTCCTTTTCTGCAGAACTGCTACTTAGCCAGTCTATCCCTAGCCTTTAGCAGTGCTTGAGTCTTCCTTTTTAAGTGCAGTATTCTTCACTTGACCTTGTTAAACCTCACATGACGGCTACATCTAACTGGCCCCTTTTCCGAAAGGGGCATGCTAATTTTCAACTTCAGAATAGGGAAATCCGTGGTGGATTTAAATAAAGATGTCCGCCGCTTTTTTCCGGCTTGGGGAAAAGCCAGAAAAAAGCATCTAGACTGGCCCGATCCTCCGGAATAAAGCCCTACTTCGAAGTAGGAATAAGAGATCCTCCAGAATAGGGCTTTATTCCGGAGGATCGGGCCAGTCTAAATGCTTTTTTCCGGCTTTTCCCCAAGCCAGAAAAAAGCGGCGGACATCTTTATTTAAATCCCGCGGGGGATATTTAAATCCCCCGCGGATTTCCCTATTCTGAAGTTGAAAATTAGCATGCCCCTTTCGGAAAAGGGGCCAGTGTAGATGTAGCCGACTTGTTTTGGCCCAATCTTCCAATTTGTCTAGGTCACTCTGGATCCTATCTCTACCTCTCCTCCCAACTTACTATCATTCACTAACTTGCTGAGAGTACCGTCTACCCCATCATTCAGATCATTAATAAAGATGTTGAAAAAAACTGGCCCCAGGACTGACCCCTGGATCACTCCACTTGATACCAACTGCCAATTAGACATTGAGCCATCAATCACTACTCATTGAGCCTGATGATCTAGCCAGATTTTTATCCATTCATCCAATTCATAGTTAACTTACTGCAAGAATACTGTGGGAGACCATATCCAAAGCTTTGCTAAAGGCGAGGTATGTCACATCCAGTATTTTCCTCATATCCACAGAACCAGTTATCTCACCATAGAAGTCTATTTGGTTGGAGAGGCATGAATTGCCCTTTGTGAATCCACGTTGAATATTCCTACTCTCCTTCCTTTCTTCCAAGCGTTTCAAAATGGATTCCCTGAGGATCTGTTCCATGATTTTTTTCAAGGGCTGAGGTAAGGCTGACTGGTCTTCCTTCTTCCCTTTTTTAAAGATAGGTACTACATTTGCCTTTTTCCAGTTATCCAGGACCTCCTCTGATCACTGCAAGTTTTCAGAGATAATGGCCAATGCCTCTGCAATTACATCAGCCTAATCTCTCAGCACCTTCGGATATATTAGTCCAGCTCCATGGACTTGTGCATGTCCTGCCTTTCTAAATAATCCTTAACTTATTCTTTCATTATGTGGGCTGCCCACCTCCTCTCCATACAGTGCTGGGCAGTGCAGTGGTCTGGGAGCTGCCCTTATCTGAGAAGACAAAGGCAAAAAAAGCATTGAGCTCTTCAGCTTTTTCCACATCTTGTGTCACTTGGTTGACTTGCCCATTTAGTAAGGGCTTCCACACTTTGCCTGACCTTCTTTTTGTTGCTAACATACCTATAGAAACTCTTCTTGTTGTCCTTCACATTCCTTGCTATGTGTAACTCCAATTCCTCCCTAGTCATCTGTCCACGTTTCCACTTCTTGTTAGCTTTCTTTTTGTGTTTTAGCTAGTCAAAGATTTTTCTATTAAGCCAAGCAGGTCTTCTGACATATTTGCTATTCTCTCTGAACATTAGGACGGTTTGTTCCCATGCTCCCAATAAGGCTTCTGTAAAATACTGACAGCTGTCCCAGGACTTCTTTCCCCCTCATTTGGCATCCCAGGGATCCTGCCCATCAGTTTCCTGAGGGAGTCAAAGTCTGAAGTCTAGAGTCCATATTCTAGTGCTTTCCTTTCTTTCTTTTGTCAGGATCCTGAACTCAACCATCTCATAGTCACTGCTGCCTGGGTTGCCGTATACTTTTACTTCCCCTACCAATTCTTCCCTGTTTGTGAGCAGCAGGTCAAGAAGAACATGACCCTTAGTTGGTTCCTCCAGAACTTGCACTATGAAGTTGTTTCCAACACTCTCTAAAAACTGGATTGTCTGTGCACTGCTGTACTGGTCTCCCAGCAGATGTCAGAGCAATTGGAGTCCCCCATGAGAACTAGGGCCTGTGATCTGGAAAATTCTTTATGAAAAAAGACTCATCTACCTGAACCTCCTGGTCTAGTGTATAGCAGAGGCCCACTATGACATCATTCTTGTTGCTCTTGCCTCTAATCTCAATCCAAAGTATTATTTCAAAGCACATCCCTACCGACACTCACTGTAGCTATCCTTGTAAGCTACCATCAACTCCACTAGCACACCTTTGGCTTACAACATAACCACGTGTCTCCAAGCAGATCCTCTCAATTCTTCTAGGAAGTTCCTTGAAGGGATCTTGTAAATCTTTGCTACAAAGCACTTGTACAGCATCCTTGGACGAGGACTGCAAAAATGCAAATCATTACTACCACCACCAGTTATTGTTACATATTAAACAACAGAAATCATTTGGATACCCCTCCTTAGTCCTTCAAGATTTTCTTCACATGAACAAATTTTAAACTTGTGTACTTTAAGCTTGCTCTTAGAAGGCATTGAACATTCTTGTTGAGTGTTCTTCACTCATCTCAATAAGGAGGCCAGAGCTCAGTGCTTTATATAATCTATCCTTAAGAAATTCAGAGTTCGGAAGACTTTACAGAGGCATATTACAAATGTATTCTGAAGGCAGTACAACATCTAGAATCATAACAGAGTGCCCCAACATTGTATTAAAAACATTTTGGCTTTCTAAACAATTTAAATAACGTGCTTTGGTATCTTCATTGAACTTGACAGGACTTTTTTGTAAGAAAAATAATTATTTTTATACAGTATCCTCTAATAGTTACTCGTTATGTGAATAAATCTCTCCATTAAAATTGGAACCACTTTCCTGTTCTTAATTTTGCAGACTAAAAAACAGAACCCAAGCACAATCACTTTCTCCAGCTTAATGAAATTCGAAGTATGTTCAAATGCAAGCTACATGCAGACGGTAGAGCGAGTGTGTTTTCTCTGTAAAATTGGGAATGAGAAGACAGCACAGCTGGAATCTCAACCAAATGCTAAATTAGTAACAATGTTTCTGTGGCCTTTAATATTTAATTGACATCATATATGTACACACATAGAAATATAAATTACACCACTAAGTATAAACATTCTTTAACATACATGATTTACAGCACTGAAATAAAATATAAATTATCTGCCAAATGGCAAGTTCAGAATTTCATCTTTCCATTGAAACACATAGGCTTTGTCTATACTACAAGTTTTTGTCGGAAGAGGTAATGCAAATGAAGGATTGTCCATAAAATCCTTCAATGCCTTTTGCGCAAGAGGTTTTCGTGCAAAAACAGGCACTACGGATGTGTCTGTTTTGCCCAAAAAAACCCTTTTGTGCAAGATCCTTATCCTCCCTCTGGGAAAGGCATAAGGATCTTGGGCAAAAAGGGGGTTTTGCGCAGAACGGACACGTATACATGGCCTGTTTTTGTGCAAGAACCTCCTGCGCAAAAGGCATCAGAGGAGATTATGAAAATGAAGCACGACAATATACTAATCAGTGCTTCACTTGCATTGCCTCTTCCAGCAAAAACTCATAGTGTAGACATAGCCCTAATGTCACAAGTATTTGAAAATGCTTCTTTAGTATGTAGTAAGTACTTCCGAACTGAGTGCATGATACAGTGTTTACTGCATACTCATTAGGAGCAATGGTTGGTCAAAGATTGAACTATCAGGGCAGCACCAATTTATCTTTCTTGTACTTTTGTTTTCGCATCTGTAAAATGGGGCTGATGCTACTTTGATACAAAGGCATACTTGCATAAGAGCTTTTAGCAACACTACAAACTATTTGTTTAGTCAAGTTTTTAATGATTCACATAACAGTTTCTACAGCAGAAAGCTTTGAGATTCAGCCCTCAGAGGGTATGTCTACACTGCCACCGTAGTTCGAACTAGGGTGGCTAATGTAGGCATTCGAAGTTGCAAATGAAGCCTGGGATTTAAATATCCCGGGCTTCATTTGCATCTTACCGGGCACTGCCATTTTTAAATCCCCATTAGTGTGGACTCTGTGCCCACGGCTACACGCGGCACGGAGTAGGTAATTCGAATTAGGCTCTCTAATTCGAACTACCGTTACTCCTCATGGAACGAGGTGTACCAGTAGTTCGAATTAGAGAGCGTAATTCGAACTACCTACTCCGTGCCGCATGTAGCCGCGGGCACGGAGTCTGCACTAACAGGGATTTAAAAATGGCGGCGCTCGGCAAGATGCAAATGAAGCCCGGGATATTTAAATCCCAGGCTTCATTTGCAACTTCGAATGCCTACATTAGCCACCCTAGTTCGAACTAGGGTGGCAGTGTAGACATACCCTCTGAGGGCTGAATCTCAAAGCTTTCTGCTGTAGAAACTGTTATGTGAATCATTAAAAACTTGACTAAACAAATAGTTTGTAGTGTTGCTAAAAGCTCTTATGCAAGTATGCCTTTGTATCAAAGTAGCATCAGCCCCATTTTACAGATGCGAAAACAAAAGTACAAGAAAGATAAATTGGTGCTGCCCTGATAGTTCAATCTTTGACCAACCATTGCTCCTAATGAGTATTCCCGGGCTTCATTTGCAAGTGCGGTATGCCTCCATTACCCCGCTAGTTCGAACTAGCGGGGTAGTGTAGACATACCCTTGGAAAGTTATTTCGAAATAAGGGCTGTTATTTTGAAATAACTTTGCTGTGTAGACATATCCTGGATGCTCAACTGTTGCTATTTAGAAATAGCAGCTCCCCAAAGTCATTCAAAGTAGTTACTCTCCCATGCTTCTTAGGGCTCTAAGTTAAGGTAGCACATCCACTTTAAGAGAACCTGCCTCAGTCTAATTTCGAGGCTTCCCTGTAATATGGACACACTTTTTTGAAATCGCTATTTCAGGAGTTATTTAACAGTAAGTTTTTTGTAAATACATTTCCTAGTGTAGATATGCCTAGTGTCTCCTACTTCTAGCCCCATAGGACATACAGAAAATCCATATTCTGGTATCACATAAAGGAGATATTTTTGTCTATATGAAATATTAGTACATGAATATGGAATTAATTGACCAAATTTGTCTTCAGAACAGGGCTATGCATGTGATCTACAGGCAGTCCCCGGGTTACGTACAAGATAGGGACTGTAGGTTTGTTCTTAAGTTGAATCTGTATGTAAGTTGGAACTGGCATCCAGATTCAGCCGCTGCTGAAACTGACCGCCAGTTCTGACTTACATACAGATTCAACTTAAGAACCCCAGGCGTCCCCAAGTCAGCTGCTGCTGAAACTGATCAGCAGCTGATTCCAGGAAGCCTGGGGCAGAGCAACTCTGCCTCGGGCTCCTCGCTCCTCGGTGCTACTGGACCAACCCAGCAGCACCCCAGCTGCTCTGCCCCAGGCGTCCTGATTCAGCCACTGCTGAAACTGACCAGCAGTGGCTGAATCAGGACCTGGGGCAGAGCAGCTGGGGTGCTGCCGGGTTGGTCCAGTAGTGCCCAGAGCGGCGCTGCAGGACCAATTGGCAGCGCCCCAGCTGCTCTGCCCCAGGGTCCAAAACAAAAGCCTGGTCTTCTGGGGGGGGCACACTAGCTGCACCCCCCCCCCCCCAGCAGACCAGGGACACGGGGAGCAGAGCCGCAGCGGCAGCGGGGTGCCGCGCCTCTGAGGCTTTGCTCTGGCAAAGTCTCAGAGGCGCAGGACCCCGCCACTGCTGCGGCTTCAGTCCCGGTGCCTGTGGTCTGCTGGGGACGGTCCCCAGCAGACCACAGGCACCGGGACTGAAGCCGCAGCCAGGGACTGAAGCCGCACCGGGACTGAAGGTGCAGCAAAGCCTCAGAGGCGCGGGAACCCGCCGCTTCTGCGGCTTCAGTCCCGGTGCCTGTGGTCAGCTGGGGACGGTCCCCAGCAGACCACAGGCACCGGGACTGAAGCCGCAGCAGCGGCGGGTTCCCGCGCCTCTAAGGCTTTGCCCTGGCAAAGCCTCAGAAGCACGGGAACCCGCCCGGTGCCCCTGGTCTGCTGGACACGGTCTCCAGCAGACCAGGGGCACCGGAGCAGCTTACGAACGGGGCTTTCTCGCCCCGGAGCTCGCAGGTAGCAATCCTCCACCTCGACCTCTGGGGCGAGAAAGCCCCGTTCGTAAGTGCGGATCCGATGTAAGTCGGATCCACGTAAGTCGGGGACTGCCTGTACTCTTTGGTGTGTGTTTGTTGTCTTCACTGTTTTTGGCTATTTTAATCTATTAACTGCTGTATTAACTGCTTCATCATGAAGTTTCTCCTTTTTATTTGACTACTAAAGCTGAATATGAAATACTACTTCTCTTTTGCACTTTCGATCATTTAGGTTGGGCAAATACATTGGATTGCTTCTAAGGAAGTGGTAACACATTCTTACTTGCAAGCACGTTTGCAGTCCATCAAGGAGTTGTTTATGTATTCAGAATTTGGTGCAATGTGATGGTGCATTAAAAGAGTTTCTTTTAATGGGTGGAACCAATGTAAAGCTTTAATATTAAAGTCTTAAAAACAAAGAAGTGAGTGTAAAAATGAATTTCCTCTAGGTTTCCTGGAAGTACCTTTGATAATATGCCATGCTAAGCATTTTCTGCACTTTGAAAAGCAGCTCTAAAACAGTAGATATTTTCCAGAGCTGGATCACTAAATCTTTTGAACCATATTCCAATGGTACTTTTACTTATTTGTTAAATTAGCTACTGTTTTCAAAGACATAGAGAGAGAGAGAGAGAGAGAGAGAGAGAGAGAGAGAGAGAGAGAGAGAGAGAGAGAGAGAAATGTATTTGCATCTGTGTGTGGTGGTTTGTTTCAGGAAAAGAAAAAGTTTTTCAATGAGACTGCATGTCTCCATTTGGCTAGGCATTTTTGAACTTGAATAAAATAGTCTTTTGGCACTCTGAAGCAATGCCTACAAATTTGCTAGGTTTTAATTAGAAAAAGAATGACCTATTTTCTCTCCTTTTTACAGTACTGAAAACCCCCCCGAAGAGAAAGTATTAAGCCACTCCATCTTATCTTGGTACATATTGTGAGACAATTGAGAGGTGGGGGAGAGAATCATGAAGCACATGAGTTTGGAAGAGGCACCACTATTCTTCAAGCAGAGCTTGCAATTGCAGTAACTAATTCATATATGTGGGACTCTTCGTTGCTCATGAAATGTGTTGTGATCTCATTTCAGTATCGGCTAGACCCTATCCAAAGCCACCACTACATAAAATGCACTGATTTCTTTCCCTGTTTGCAATGTTGTTGTAGGCATATTGGTCCCAGGATATTAGAGAAACAAGGGGGTGGTGATAGAAATGTAGCCGTGTTAGTCTGGGGTAGTTAAAGCAAAATGCAGGACAATGTAGCACTTTAAAGACTAACAAGATGGTTTATTAGATGACGAGCTTTCGTGGGCCAGACCCACTTCCTCAGATCAAATAGTGGAAGAAAGTAGTCACAACCATATATACCAAAGGATACAATTTTAAAAAATGAACAAATATGAAAAGGACAAATCACATTGCAGAACAGGAGGGGGATGCGGGGGGGGGGGGGGGGAAGGAAGGAAGGTAAGTGTCTGTGAATTGATGATATTAGAGGTAGGGAGAGTGGGATGTTTGTGAGTTAATGGTATTAGAGGTGATAATTGGGGAAACTATCTTGGGGTACGTCTACACTACAGCGCTAGTTCGAACTAACTTAGTTCGAATTAGTTAATTCGAACTAAGCTAATTCGAACTAACGTGTCTAGAACTAAAAACTAGTTCGAATTAGCGTTTTGCTAATTCGAACTAGCAAGTCCACATTGAGTGGACTCTGAACAGGGCTTAAGGATGGCCGGAAGCAGTGCCGGCAGGGCATAAAAGGAGGACTTAGAGCATGGAGATGCTGTCTCAGGCTAGCCGAGGGCTGCGCTTAAAGGGTCCCGACCCCCACCCCGGACACACAGTTCTAAGGGGTGCCCCGCTTGCAAAGAAGTTCTGGCTTGGAGTGCCCGGAGTACACACACTGGGCACATCACACCACTCGGCCATCAGCCCGGCTGCACTTGCCGCAGGCTGCCATCTGGGGAGAGGGGGTAATTGGGGGGCTGCAGGAGAGCTTCCACCCCCAGAAGCCCGCAGAGCCAGCCCAGTCCTCCCCATCGGGGGCTCGTACCCTATTCCTCCCTCACCTCCTTCCACTTACCCTTCCCTAGCCCCCCTTCTTATTGATGTACAAAATAAAGATAACGTTTCTTCCAACATTGACTCTGTCTTTATTGAAAAAAACTGGGGGAGACTGGGAAAAGGAGGTGGGAGAGGGGAAGAGAAAGGCTGGGAGAAGGGAGGGCAACTAACATGATCAGGGGTTGGGAACAGGTCCCAGATGAAGAGAGGCTACAGAGACTGGGACTGTTCAGCTTAGAAAAGAGGAGACGGAGGGGGGACAGGATAGAGGTCTCTAAAAGCAGGGGTTGGGTGGAGAGGGTGCATTCAGAAAAGTTCTTCCTGAGTTCCCATAAAGAAGGACTAGAGGACACCAAAGGAAAGGAATGGGTAGCAGGCTTGAAACTAGTAAGAGAAAGTTGTTCTTCTTCTTCTTCTTCACAAAGCAAATAGTTAACCTGTGGAACTCCTTGCTGCAGGAGGCTGTGAAGGCTACAACTAGAACAGAGTTGAAAGGGAAGTGAGATCAAGTCATGGACATTGGGTCCATGGAGTGGTATTAGCCAGGGGGTAGGAGTGGTGTCCCTGCCCAAAGTTTGTGGAAGGCTGGAGAGGGATGGCACGAGACAAATGGCTTGGTCACTGTCTTCGGTCCATCCCCTCCAGGGTCCCTAGGGTTGGCCGCTGTCGGCAGACAGGCTACTGGGCTAGATGGACCTTTGGTCCAGGACGGCCATTGTAAGCTCAGGGCTCAGTGGACCCCCTTGATTTTCATGCACACCTGCTCCTGGGTGGCCAGGCTGTCAGCTCTCCTGCCCTAGACAGCCACTTTCCTGTGCCTAGTGCGGAGATCGTGGACGAGGTCCACGATGTCCGCACTAGCCCAGGAAGGTGCCCGCCTCTTGCGGTCCAGGGCAAGCTCCCGGGAGCCGCCAGCCTGGTCCCGGCAAGAGGGGGTGGGCTGGGGGGCATCGGGTGGGTGGCTCTGTGCCGTGCCAGGTGCAGGGTCTGCTAGCTGGGTGCTGGCAGGCTTGTACCTGGCACGGGCACCGTAGCCAGCCCGTGCCCCTTTAAGGGGTCCGGGGCCGGGAGGGGGCATAGAGTTTCCCTGGTGTTGGCCAGAGTGGCCACCAGGGAAACCTGGGGAGGGCTAGCCTCCCACTAGTTCGAACTAAAGGGCTACACAGCCCTTAGTTCGAACTAGCTAGTTCGAACTAGGCATTAGTCCTCGTAAAATGAGGTTTACCTAGTTCGAACTAAGCGCTCCGTTAGTTCGAATTAAGTTCGAACTAACGGAGCGCTAGTGTAGCGCCTAGGAAAGTTAGTTCGAACTAACGTCCGTTAGTTCGAACTAACTTTGTAGTGTAGACATACCCTTGGTAATGGGTGAGATAGTTCAAATGTTTGTTAAGTCCTTGTTGGAAAGTGTCGAATTTTAACATGAATGACAGTTCAGAGGATTCCCTTTCAAGTGCAGATGTAAAAGGTCTTTGTAGCAGAATGCAGGTGGTTAAGTCATTGAGAGAGTGTCCTTTCTGGTTAAAATGGCAAGAAACTGTTTTCTCTTTGTGATCTTGTCTGATATCTGTTTTGTGGGCATTAATCCTTTGGCGAAGTGTCTGAGATGTTTGTCCAATGTACATAGCAGACGGACACTTTTGGCACATGATAGCATAGATTATATTTCTGGATGCGCAGGAATATGTGTTCTTGATCTTATAACTCACTTGGTTAGGTCCAATAATGGTATCAGCAGAATGAATATGTGGACAAAGCTGGCAACGGGGTTTGTTGCAAGGGAAGGTCCCAGGGTTGGTATTAGTGTGGTATGTCCTGTGGTGGTTGGTAAGAATCATCTTGAGGTTAGGTGGTTGTCTATAGGAGACTATGGGTCTATCTCCCAGAGCCTCTTTGAGTATGGTATCCTGTTCCAATATAGGCTGTAGTTTATTGATAATGTGTTGGACAGGTTTAAGTTGGGGGTTGTAGGTGATGACAAGTGGTGTTCTATTGTTGGTTTTCTTGGGTCTGTCTTGAAGTAGATGGTTTCTAGGTATTCGTCTGGCTCTTTCAATTTGCTTTTTTATTTCTCTGGGTGGGTAGTTGAGATTTATAAATGCTTGGTAGAGATCCTGAAGCTTCTGGTCTCTGTCAGTGGGATTAGAGCAGATGCGGTTGTATCGAAGGGCTTGGCTATAGACGATGGATCGTGTGGTGTGTTCTGGATGGGAGCTGGATGCATGTAGGTAACTGTATGAGTCGGTGGGTTTTCTGTAGAGAGTGGTGTCTAATTTTCCATTGTTGATTTGTACAGTGGTGTCCAGGAAGTGGATCTCTCGTGTAGAATGGTCCAGGCTGAGGTTGATGGTGGGGTGTAGGTTGTTGAAATCTCTGTGGAATATCTCCAGTGTTTCTTGGCCATGCGTCCAGATCATAAAGATGTCATCGATGTACCGTAGGTAGAGGAGGGGTGAAAGGGGACGGGAGTTGAGGAAACGTTGTTCTAGGTCAGCCATAAAGATGTTAGCATACTGTGGGGCCATATCTTTTATTGGACCAACTTCTGGTGAGAACAGAGACATCTTTGTAAAGATGACAGGAATCATAGAACCATAGAGCTGGACTAATCCCAACTAAATCTACCCGGCCAGGGCTTTGTCAAGCTGAGACTTAAAACACCTCTAGGGATGGAGACTCCACTACTTCCCTAGGTAACCTATTCCAGTGCTTCACCACCCTCCTAGTGAAATAGTTTTTCCTAAAGCTCATCTTCATCCCTCGTTGGCTGTCTCCACAGAACAGAAGTACAGTTATATTTGCATTCCTGGAAGGATTTCCTCCGTGCTGATATTGGGGCAAATGGAAGGAATAGCCTCAGTGCCCGGCCTGTGTGGTTGAAGAATGTCAATCTCTAGGTCTCTTAATTCAGTGCCTGCCATGGACTTTAATTTCATTTAGGAAAAACAAGTAGAAATGCTGCCACTCCACTGCCAGTTCAAAGAAAAAAAATTCTTAAATTATAACAAGGCAGATCACAAAGAATAAAAGCAAATAAATGATACATAAATCATGTAATCTCTTTTCCACTGCTGTTCATTAAAATCTTCAAAATAAATCAAAAGAACATTGCCAAAAACAGTCTGGGATAACTGGAATTTTACAACCCTATACTGGCTCATCATGCTAACATCCTACGCTATCTTAAAAAAGCACACCCACACATTCAGCTGTGAGAATTCTTAGAAGGAATTCCTTCACTTTGCAAAACTGTTGAGTAAATAAGCTGCTTTACTGATAAGATACGCTCTCTGGCTCTCCTACTTTAAAACATGGGGAATCTAATGCTCTCTGGCTCTCCTGCTTTAGAACATGGGGAATCTAGAACCTGGTCATACAAGCAGAACAGGTCAAAAATGCAACTGCTTATTAAGTCATTTTGCCAGTAAATATTGTGTAACATTTCCTTCGTGGGGGCCTATGAATTGTTCATGAGAATTCAGTTGACTGCCAGGTATCTGAAAATGCTCACTAATACACATTGAAAATAATTAGTTTATTTGATGCTTAATATAAAGGCCAAGAAGCAATTAACGATATTTAGCATCCTGTTTAAAATATTGTTTCATTGAATAGGGAGCAGGAATATCATGGGATTTTGATGACTAACAACATACTTTGAACAGCAAACAGTTAAAGTGAACCATCCATAAAACAATGAGTAGTCCTGCAACACTTTAGAGACTATCTAGCTATATAGTATCATGAGCTCTCGTGGACAAAACCCACTGCCTGAGATCTGACTACTTATTTTTAAGTTACAGTCTGCCCCTCTGAAACTTTCATCCAGAGAATGTATTTGCAGACATTTACTAATAACCCATCAGCTGAAATCTGTTCTAATTATTCAGAAGATATTTATACAATTATCTTTATAATTGTAGGAGTGAGGAGTAGTTCATGAACAACATCGAGGGAAAAAACGTTTAATTCACCATATAAATTGTGTGAAAGAAACAATTTCACCAGCATTAATGTAACAGACTTTACCCTAAAATTAGCAATACTACTACTTATACAGACTCTTTGGAGAATCTCAGTGTGCTTTACAAACATTTCCCTTACATGGCAGGTATTTTACAAACTGAGCCACATAGAAGTGATAAGACTTGCTTGCAATCATACAAGAATGAACTCAGATCTCTTGACTGCCAGTCGTGTGGGAAACATGTAGCAATTCTCATGATTTCATGCCCTACTACAGAGGGATAAGACAAAGAATTTGGACACATTTTCTTTGTTTTATGGAAGTGGTTTTTATGAGAAAAAAAGCAAAAAGCAAACCTTTGGGCAACAGAACCAAATTTTTAAAAGCAGCCTATGAAATTATGCCTGCAAAATGCACTGTTGCTCACATGCAAAGCATGCAGTTTTCACATCTTACAGCAAACTGAAGTGGGTCAAACACCACTTTAATATCTGGCTTTGAGCTTCCACCACAAAATATGCAGAATTGATTTCACATACTTTCAAGAACGGTGCCATTCAACGTGAGGATTTCAATTCATAACTGACTTTTAAGAATGTATGAATCCGCTGCTAATTAGACACTTTCTAAACCTGGCCTCACAAATAGAATCTGAAAAGTTTGAGGTTTGGGAAAATTAATTTCAAGATTCCTGTTAATGATCTTTCCAGGGAGAATGGCTAATTTCAGGAGAATGTAGGCAGGGAAGGATCAAGGGATTACCACTAGCCATTGACAAGGGAATGGAGGGAGAGACTTCACAGTACTAGGAATGCCTTTTAAATGGTAAACGCTGCACTTCGTAGGGTCCAGTGGATAAATTAATAGCTCCCAATGCACTAGAACAGATCACACCAAAATGATGAGTCTAGTGCAGATGGTGGAGCAGGCTGAAAGAGGAGACCTATACATGTGGGAGCAGATACAAATCTGGTTCCCTGGTTCCTGCTGGATGACCACTCCATTGATGGAAGCAATAGGAGCCTTTTAGAAGTTGGTAGTTGGGTATGGAATTTCCCCTCCAGGCTGCATGTCATATCTGGCAAATTTTACAGACTCAACCTATGAATCTAATCCTTTTGGTGCGGATCAAAACTGCCCCCCCCATCCAAACCTAGGACTTGACAGGTCTCCATTTTTATAAAAGCACAAATGCTGTTAAGATGTTAAGCAAGATACTAGATGCCTGATGTTTATGTTCAGAATACAGAATTTCTCAGCTGGGATGAGAAAATTCCTTCTGCAGTAGCTCAAGATTTTGACATTAGCCCCCGATAATTTTGCCAAAGAATAATTAGGAAAAAACCCCAGATCATAGCTTGGTTTGCAGATGGTTAAAGTGATTATATTCAAGGCATAAAGTACTAAACAAGACTGTTTTAATAAAAAAATTCAACATGAATAGTTATTGTTCTGGTTTATGCATAATTTGGATTGATTAATATAATTGACAAAAAAATGCTGACCTGTAAGTGTCTCTTCTTAAAAACAAGATGCTTGCGGTCATACTGGTGGTTCTTCTTGCCCTGGTGCAAGATGGAAGAAAGGAGAGCAGATCTGAAGAGGACCCAAAGGGTCTTTTTCATTGTTCCCTCTCACCAACTGGGGGCAGAGAGAATGTTGTTCTGGCTGCCTTTTCAGTGCTGGAAAGGCTCTGATTTATGAAGCCAGCTGTGTTTTGTATCCAAAGGAGACCTGCCCAGCTAAGCTGGGAATGCTGACAGGGCTAGATTCTGGTAGCACATCTGTAAGGTGCACATGCAACCCCTTTCTATGGGAGGTGTAGTAGAAGCAGGAGATTACACAGTCTAGGGCCACCCAGAGACATTCTGCTTCTCACTGCACTCAATCAGAATGCCTCAAGCCACCTACTCAACCACTACATTGCTCACCATGCCCAAGCGTGGCTAATGCACTTCAAGGCACAATTTAGCCTATGTAGTTTCTTTCTACTGAAGACTGATTCTCTACAAGTTTTCTTGAAAAGATCACTGCCTGATGGAGCGTAGATAATTTGGAGGGGTCTACACTTCTCTTCCCTATATGTATATGCAATGCCTATGCAACCTTTTATCCCAGGAGGCATACCTGGGTGGTCAACAATTGCCTTTGATGTCGACACCCGCGCGTCCAGACTACTGCGCCGAGCCGACAAACAGCTGATTGGCTCAGCACGGCAGCCATGTAAATTTAAATGAAGCAGCGATTATTTAAATCACCGCTTCATTTTTCTATGCCTGGTAGCCTAATCTACATGCCTCTGGCGACAGAGGCATGTAGTCTAGACATACCCTCTACGGGTACGTCTATCTCTCCTTCTCTTGCTGAAAGGAAAATAGGAAATGCAGTCTTTGAGGTTTTCCTTGTTAATCCAAATTTCTCTTCCTCAGCAGCAGTCATAAATTGAAGAGCCAAGACTTTAAGTTATTGATACAAGCTACAAGGATTCCTGGCAAAGTGGAAGGGGCATCAGTTTAAGAGAACCCGAAAGCTCCCAAAATGTTATGAAACTGAGCTTTGTGAAATGCAAAATTTTCAGTTTTCAGACTGGGCTATTATGACTAATATAACAAGGCCCTAGTCCTCATGGAGGTAAGTGAAACAGTTTCAACTTGAAGTACCAGGAGCCCTCCTCAAGTGGATGCAGGAAAGACTTTGACTTGTGGCCAGAGCCAGTTCTTTGTCATCAATAGGCTATGTACTAGTCCCTTGAAAAGCAGAGAGGAAGCGAGGAAGCTCCCTATCTGTTACTTTACTGAGTTTTGTCAGTGTGTCTGCCTCTTAGAGACAATGACACACCAGTATTCCACTTACGTAGCAACAAACCAGGAAGGGAGTAGTTGCAAAAAGGCACTGCAAAAATATTAAAAGTAAACATCCAGGAAAATTCCTTACAAGTTTCAGTTTTTCCAGAGTTGCCAATTACTCTTTATACGATTGAAAAGATATTTAAGGGCACGTCTAAACTAGGGAATAAGGGTAGACATGCCCTTAAATAATAATTCCTGAAATAACTATTTCGAAATAGTGTCTCCATAATACAGGGAAGCCTCAAAATTAGTCCTAGGCAGGCTCCCTTAATGTGGACATTCTACCTCGACTTAGAGCCCCAGGAAGTACCGGGGAATAGTTACTTTGAATGACTCTGGGCAGTAGTTCTTTTGAAATAGCAGCAGTGGAGTGACCACACTACACTGTTTCAAAATAAAAGACCACAGTCTACTTTGGAATTGTTCATCTTTCATTTCACATACCATTGCTTTCATGTTAATTATGTCTTCAGAACTCATCAATATCTACGTATCTTGATACCTCACATTGACTTGTGAGCCTCACATTGACTTGTGAAGTATTCCCTCTTTCTGGAATTATATCGTAAAAAGCCATTGCAAGAAAAATCAACCAACTCCTGTAGATTTCCAAACCTCGCAGCAAACCAATAATTGAATGTGATGCACAGCAGCTGGCATTTCTACTTTTACATCAGATTATAACTTTGCTCAGAATGTTTTACACATTTGGCAATGCACTAAGGTCAGCTCTGTTGAGGAATTTGTTCTAATTTGCTTGTTATATGTAATATGAATTAATTATAAATAAGTTGTTTCTTTTTTAAATTAAAGTTTCACAACATTTTTCCATCAATGGGCCCAATGTTATGAGATCTGAGATCAAAAACATTCAGTTGCAGAAACTAAGGTCTGCCACAATGAATTTAGATGCTGCAGCTAACCTTTTGACAGTTCACAGTAGACAAGGAAGAGATGAACTATAATGTAGCAGCATTTGCAATGAATGTTATTTTGAAATAACTACTCCCCAGAGTCATTCAAAGTAATTATTCCCCAATGCTTCCTGGGGCCCTTAATAGAGGTAGTGAAAGACAGAAAATTGTGTTTGGTGTAACTGCCCTGATATAGTAATTCAGTGGAGACTTTGGGGAGGCAAATGATAATGGAAGTCAGAAGCTGTGGCATATATAACTATGTAACTAGAAAGCTATTTTCTATGTACCGTGTTTTAACATGCTTGTGAGTTGGCTCAAGATGGCTACTGTTATTGAAGGTGACACATACTGTGCTCTCTTCAGGAGAGTTAATTTTGTACTTCTATTATTGTTCCCAGGTGGGCAAGCTTTTTCGCCTGCAGGCCACATCTCGGTATAGAAATTTGATGGCAGGCAATGAATGCTCACAAAATTGGAGGTTGGAGTCTGGAAGGGGGTGAGGACTTTAGCTGGAGGTGCAGGTTCAGGGGTGGGGTCATGGATGAGGGACTTGGGATACAGAAGAGTGCTCTGGGTGGTGACTGAAGGGTTCAGAGTGCAGGACAGGAATCAGAGCAGGAACAGGGTAATGAGGTGGGTGGGTGGGGTTTGGGGTGCAGGCTCTAGGCAGCGCTTACCTGAAGCGGCTCCCAGAAACAGCAGCATGTCTCCCTTTCAGCTCCTAAGAAAGAGGTGAGGCCAGGTAGCTTTGCACACAGACCCATCCATAGGTGCCAGTCATGCAGCTCCCAGTAGCTCTGGATTCCACCTAATAGGAGCTGCAGAACTGGTGTTTGTAGGGGGCAGTATGTGGAGCCCCCTGACTACCTCTGCATGTAGATGCCTGAGGAGGAATATGCCACTGCTTCCAGGAGCCATGCAAATCCACAACATGCACAGAGTGGGGGCAAACCTGACTCCATGCCTCATCTGGAGCTTGAAGGCTGGACTGAAAGGTCTGATTGTCCAGAAGTGGCCTGCAGGCTGTAGTTTGCCCACCCCTGCTTTAATCTAAAATGAAAGTAATCTGGACTGAAACCACATTTGCTCTGTATCAACATATGTATTAAGAACTCATAACAAGAAAACAACAGAAGAGTCCTCAGGACTAGCATCACTTACCCTCCTTAGAATCATATGATCTTTACCTGCCACCAGAAGTTGGTTGTAAATGTAAGTGTCCCTTTACATGCCCAATTTCACGTTCTCTCTTGTAGCGCTTCATTGTAGGGTAATACTATTATGTTAGAACAAATCTGACCAATAACAGCGCCCTTCCTGTATAATATATAGAATAAAGAAATAACAGGTCCAGACTGATACATAGGTTCGCTCCAGTGGAAATGAACTTGTTACATAAATATTATTTAGGACTTGAAATGAATGCATGCGTCAAAAAAAAGTAAAGTGTTTGAGGAGCAGATTTCTCCTCTTCACGTACACCAGTAAAGATTCAGAGGTTACCTGGCTAATTGAATTCTTTCATAATTCCCCTGCGTTGAGTTTATGGAATGATCTGCCATTCGGATAGAATGGAAACTATGACCACAATACTGCAAATTAAGTACAAACACTTAGAACGGTGATCTCCAGTGGAGCTCACAATGAATCTCTTAGATGCAACAACATTGCTAACGCTTATTTAAGTTTTAAATATTTAACACTGATCTTCAGTGTGTAGCTCAAAGAGGCCATTATAGCTCAAGGAATAGGGTGGAGAAGAGGAAGGAAGGGCCTGAAACAAGGAAGTAGGAATCTAAAATAAAACTATGATGGATTTAGAGTTGCTTGGTAGAAATTTAGGAATCACTGATTATTGGGATGTTTACTGCATTCACATATGGGTTTGGTTTAATAGGGGGCTATATGGAAGAACATGAAGGAAGGAATAAAAATAGATTGTTAAAGAGTCATACCAGGATGGGACATGGCACATACACACTGGAGATCAAAAGAATTGCATCAGGTTTAAAAAGGAACACTTTTTTTTAAAATTGAAATGAGGTGCATGTGTAGGTGAGCAGGTCTGAGAGGCAGATATTCACTGGGATTGCTGAACTAGTGAGTATTGCCTTGAATAGAGATGCAGCAAGCCCTATAAATGCAATGGGGGTGATAGTTATCTTCTTAGGGCTGATATTAAGGAAACGTGAACTTTTTTAAAAAAGTGTCCATGAAGGCAGTTGATCCAACATTCAGTGTTTTATATGTTGGGATAATGCTCAGATCCTGTCCCATTTAGAAAAAAAGTCACAAACATACCTCATTCAAAGTCCAAAGTCTAGCACTGACTTCAACTGGCTTTGATTCAGGCTGTTAGTAGGGCCCTAAAATACAGTATGTATTAAAATCCATTATCTGCTATAAATCTTTGTTGAACAATGTTCATTAGTACTGAACTACTTACTACTTCTGAGCTATTTCAAGCTGCACCTGTTGGGCAACTACAGAGCAAGTTTGTTTTCAACCCCATTTGTAGATTGCCACATGCCCCCTAAAAGCAGGGGGTGGGGAAATATTTTTTGGGTTGGGGTCCACTGACCCATAGGGAAAAAAAAACCACCACCAGTCTTGGACTGCATACAAGTGAGAAGAAAAAATAAAATCCAGACTCCTCACTGATGTGTCCCCCAACTGAGAATCAGAAAGACACCTCACATTCCCCTTGCACACCAGAGCCTACGAGGGCCCAGACTAGTAGATTTTGTGTGCACCAACCTCAAGAGGGGGTGGTAGAGGTTGGAGTACAAGTACAAACTCCCCAATACTGGGGAGGAAACCCTGAGCCTCAGCAACTGGATCCAGGCAAGCTGAGGGGCTGCATCTGGTCCTGAGGTTCCCCACCCCTGCCCTAAAGGCTACCAGAGAATTGGTTGCCTTGCTTTGGTTCCCTGGTGGCTCCACAACTAAATGAAGGGGTGCATATAGGTAAACTGGTTTACACTTTAAAAAAATTGATTGTTATAGCAATATCAGTAAGGGGGAGGGGTGACTTTTATAGACATAGCTATGCTGATAAAAGCCTTAGTACAATTAGTGGTATGCCACTTCATATCACTATTACGTATTTTGCTTTGCCAAACTAGAGCATGATATTACTGCATTTAGATTAAAAGAGGATTTAGGATTACTGCATTTAGATTAACAACATAGTTAAAGCCGCAAAACCTAAGTTCAGACAATGCCAGCATCTTAGGTGTCAGAGAAATAGAAGTGACTTCATAATGATGGTAGATGTTTTTTATTTTTGTTGAACTAATTTCAGTTGATGACAAATGATCAACTGGTCTGTATAATTCTACACAGCAGGGGATGTTCCTGATCACCTGTTTGCTTATCTCCCATATACAAATACATTGTCATTTCTAAGGGTAAAGAGGTCAGATTCTCTGTACCCCTTCATTTTCTTTGCTCTTCTTGGGGCATTTAATTCCCTAACAGTGGATTGAAGCTACAGGAAAAAAAATGCCAAATACTTTTCCATTGAGATTTTAAAAAGTGTTTTTCTTCAAAATGTCTTCCAAATTGTTCAATTTTTGACCAAAAACTGTAAACAAAACCCAACATCCTACCTGCCCACCCTATATAGGTTTTATCTAGATTTCAAACACCAATTTGTGGGGAAAGTTTTAATTTTTTTGATGAAAATTGGAAAATGTCAACACAATATATTTTCCTCATGAAACGGAGAAAAAAAGTTCTACTACAGACAGTCCAGCTAGAAATAAGGACAGACCAGGAGTAGATGGTGGTCCTAGATCTCCAGTCTCAGTTTCCACCAGTACATGACACTTAGAAGCATCAAAGCAAGCTGTACTCTGTCTCTCTGGGTGGGTGTGTCTAGACTACATGCCTCCTTCGACGGAGGCATGTAGATTAGCGAGATCGGAAGAGGGAAATGAAGCCGCGATTAAAATAATCGCGGCTTCATTTAAATTTAAATGGCTGCCCCGATCTGCCGATCAGCTGTTTGTCGGCAGATCGGGGGAGTCTGGACGCGATGCCCCGACAAAGAAGCCTTTCTTCATCGACACAGGTAAACCTGGTTTCACGAGGCTTATTTTAATCGCGGCTTCATTTCCCTCTTCCGATCTGGCTAATCTACATGCCTCCGTCGAAGGAGGCATGTAGTCTAGACACACCCGGTATGTCTACACTAGCTCATTAATTCAAGCTAGGTAGGAAAGTCAGGCAACTGGAGTTGCAAATGAAGCCCAGGATTTAAATATCCCGGGCTTTATTTGCATGTTCCTGTCCGGCCGCCATTTTTAAATCTCCCCTTAGTTTGAACAAACTGCCCGCAGCTACGTGCGGCAGTTTAAAGTTAATCCGAACTAAGTCCTTAGTTCGGATTAACTGTTACTCCTCGTGGAATGAGGAGAGAGGGAACTCAGTCCCACCCACTTGCTGCAGGCTCTGGCCCAGGGACCCATGTAGCAGCCACTAGTGGGGCTCTTTACCTTATCTCCACTGAATAGCAGCCCCTCCCTGGGCCACTTCCCCAACTACTCCCTTGGTACCTCCTCCCAGGCATCTTGGAGAAAACCCCGGCCTGTTTGTGGTCTGACACTTTCATCTTCACTCTGTGGTTCCTCTTCTCCTTCCCCAGCCTTGCCTCAGGAGAAGGCTTTTATAGTGGGTCCTCAGGCCTTAACTGGTGGCAGGTATTTCATTAGGCTGCACTCCAGACTGGCTGCTAATGAGTTTCAGGTGCCTGCCTGATCTGATGGCTGAGCAGCAGTCTCTGGCAGCCTACTCAGGGAACATAAATCCACACACCCAACTCTCCGTGTATCTGCCCTCCACCAAACTTCGGCAGCCCACTGCCACACTATATTCACAAATTAGTTGATGTCAGATTTCCAAGAATACCTATAACTATTTTTATCTAGCTTTCTCTCCCCTTTTCCCTTCCATTTGTAGCACATTTCCCTCTTGGCACTATTTACAGCTTGAGGGTGCTGAAGAGTAGAAAAACAGTGCTAATCCTCTTCAGATATACATGGCATTGAAAACTCTCTGGGGATCTACTCTACCTCTGTCTCCAACTCACTATGGGTGCATCTACACTACAAGCCTTTATTTCAAAAGAATATCGAGCTCCAGGATGTCTTATGGTAACTCATAGTAATCCTCATTTCAGGAAGAGCAAGGGAAGTCAGAGGATGAGTGCTCTTCCTTAGACTTTCTGCTGTGTAGACAGTGCCAAAAACCGAATACATCTATTTGACTTAAGCAATGCAATTGATGTAGCTGAAGTTGCGTAGCTTAATTCAACTTTCACCCTGCAGTGTAAACGTACCCTGATGGACCACCTGAAAGCACATTCCCCAGTGCCTCAGTTTCTCCATTTTGTAAAATCTGTCCTTACGAGAACCATGTTTGCACAATACTTAAGTTCTACACAAGAAAAGCACTACATAGATAGCAATTATTAGTGCATGATACCATTTCTACACCTTTCTTACCATTGAAAGAAACGTTCTCCACCATTCTGCAAATTGGGCAATACAAGGTTAATGGCTGAACTCATGTTTCCTACAAAGTTACACTAGTATCCCTGTCATGCATTCTTAAATACATTTTGTGTCCAGCTCCCAGTGTGGATTTTCAAACTACATTAGATTATTTCTTTCCTAGTACCTTACACTAATCCCTTTACCATCAAATGCTAATCAACAGAAAAATATAGTTCTTGTTCTTGGGCATGTTAATGTAAAATAAGAACTGATTTTATAAAACTATTCTTTTAATTATGTACTTGGGAAAGTGCTTAGATAGATGAAAATTAAATAGATCTAATGAAGTGAAATGGAGTGGTAAGTTTTAATTAAACAAATTAGAAAATTGGCAGAAAAGATATTAAGTGATCCTTTGAAATGGAAATGGTACACTTAGTTTTACACTCATGTTAAGAACAGTGGATAAAATACCCCCCACTGTGCCCTGGTAAATTATGCTGGGCAGACAAAGCGTGTGCATACACACACACACTCTTAATTCCATGAAAATCACAGAAAAAATGACACATTTTACTTGTGCATGCACCTACTTTGTGTTTCCTTCCCACAAATATCACAGGAAATGAACTTGTTGGAAAGTAATTTTTTAGAAACATTGAATTTTGAGTGAATAATTTCTATAAGCAATTTACCAGCTGCAAACCTTAGAATCACTACAATATTTAGAAACCTCGGTATAAGAGTTATGCCCACCCAATCACAGAACAGAAACATCTACATGTATACCAGATGTCTAAACTAGCCAACATAGCTTAAGTTTTGATCACTCACAAGTAGTCCTGAACCATCTATGGACTAGAATACTTACTGAAATTATCTGGTAAATAATTTTGAACAATAAATAAATTCACAAACCCGGCTGCTATTCAGAGAAGTGTCAGAAACACAAAAATAGACTATATTTGTGAAATAAATTATTCACTAGCTATTATTTAATCAGTTCTGCTTGGACACCTGCTACTTCAGCAGCTAGTGCCCCTAAATATTATCAAGTGAGATGACTTGCCTTGTACTCTAAAATGGTCAGAGATGTGTTCTTCAGTGTTATCACCGAGTCTTGCAATTTTATCATCAGTATCATGATTAGAGATATTCTCAGACCTCCAATTCCCACAATATGTATGTGAGAATCTCAGCTTTTATTTCTTTTTTTAATAAGTAATTTTACAGCCCTCATGGTGGCAGAAGCAAAGGCTTTAAAACAGAAAACTTAAAGGCTCAACACCAAAAGACAAATAACCCTCCCTCAAAATATCTCAATTTTTAAATGAATCTCATTATTTTTGAATTCTTGGGGTTGGCAGTATTAAAAACAATGGGACACTATATTTTGTCTGCAGCTCCATAGGATCATCTCAGCCAATAGATGATAGAGAGCCAGGGAAAAACTGCCTCCCAGTTTTGTTTGGATTCCTACTGATTCTTATTTGTATCTGTAAGTTGGAGATGTCTATCCAGTAGGTTGGTGGCATTATTATCCCCCATTCTTTCAGTCAGATAGTTATCCTTCTCAAGACTTTATTATCAAAACTTTTAAACTGCATCCTTCACAACAGGAGAAATGGAACCAAAGCAGCTTCACAGGGACAAACCAACCCCCAGCTTGGAAGTACAACACAAGGGAATGGGATGCAGGTTCTTTATTTAAGGCTTCCCTGAGCCCTTCTTCTTGCATTTCCTACATACCTTCTGTTACTCCACTTTGTCACCTGTGGCAGGTGGGGTAGGGGGATAACTTGCTGGAATGCAAGCAGAATTTCTGGATACAGCCACAACCTCCAGATAGAAGTTTGGTCTAACAGATCTCTTTCCCAACATTTTTTTCTTTTGTCCACAGTATTTACATTCAAGCCAGGCATCATGTATATTCAAGCTCAGCCCTGAAGATATTCTAATGACAGAAGTCCTTCCCCCCAGATGTATTATTGACCCTGGGTTTCATAATAAGGGAAGACAGAGGTGCCTTCAGCACAGATAGCTCAGCAAGAACTCTGATAACACGACTCCTCCTCCTCTCCCAGAAAACAGTCAAAATTTTCTTTGTGCTGTTGTTCTGGTGGGTCCCCTCTCAGGTGAAATTCTCCACTTTATAGTCCACTTAAAACCCTCAAGAGAGGAATTCACTGAGGCTTTGTGGTGGGCATTTGCACAGTGGTACCCAGGATCCCTGTGACTTCAACATGCCCCTCCTCCCGCTCAGACTGGATTGATGAAACATGAGCACCAACAAGATAAAGAGCTGATAACAGCAACCATCTTCCTTGCTTGAGATACCTCTCGCTCACTACTACTAACATTTTAGCATGTAGATGTATTGCCCTCTAGCAAGGACCATGCAAGGACAGGGAGAAAGACTTCCCTGAGCCAAACAGACTGGCAAAGATACGAAAAATCTGAAAAGACAAAAAATGTAGTTGAAAACATGTAATGGTGATGCAGTGAATGAAATCCCTTCACTTTCAGTCTAGATACTGTAAGGCAAGGTTGGGGAACCTTTTTTTTTTTGGTTCAGGGGCTGTTGACCCCCAGAAAAATCAGTTGGGGGCCACACACAAGTGAGAAGCCCCGACCAAGAAGGAGAAAGACACTCCCCACATTCCCCTTGCACACCAGAGCCGGGGGGAGGAGGAGGGGAGGGGCAGGCTAGTCGATTTTTGTATGCTCCAGCCCTGTGGGTGGGTAGCAGGGGGGCTGGTGTACCAGTGGGGGCTCCCCAATATGGGGGTATCCCTGAGTCTTGGGGGCTGAATCCAGGCAAGCCAGGGGCTGCATCTGGCCCCAGGACCTAAGGTTCCCCACCCTTGCTATAAGGTACAGTTATAGGCTGTTATGCCAGCCTGCTAACATATTCTTAAAGTTAGGCATCTGCTTAAGTGTTTTGCTGAACAAGGATGGATGACTGAATCAGGGCCTTAATAAGATATTGCCTATGACTTTGCTATGTTATCCTCAAGGCTGTTAGAAGTTAGTGAAATCAGATTAGGTAACAATGTGCTTAAACACTGCAGAACCTTACAGCAATGACAAACACTGATATCTTTTCTCTTTCTATTTTGCTTTTGACCTTGAAATCAGTGGAGCATGAGCCAACAACATTGATGCTCATTGTTCCTAAACCCAATTTTAATTTTAAAATAGGAAATATAAGTTTTCTACCACCTTAGTCCATCTAAAATTTGTTATTTCGCTCTCTCTGCCAGTTGATAGTATTGCAGATTTATTAATGAACATATCACATTGTACCATATGTGCTTACACACAACTTTCAAAACTCCCCACAAATATACAATGGGTGTATTTTAAAAGATCAATTCAGTTCTAAAGCTATTACTTGTTCATTGTAGTCCCTATTTTGTGCACATGGAATATCACCAAACCATGCAATCTCTTTAAAAGTGGCATGGGCTGCTTTTTAAGGATCTGAGATTGAGATGTAATGCTTTGAGCATAGACTTTGTGCTTTAGCCAGTAATCAGGGAGTTAAGTAGATGCTTAAAGCAAAATACGTGCTCATGTCCCTTGCAGAATTGTGGCCACAGTGTTTCATCTTGAGTTTTAGAATCAGTGCTAAGTGTTACTGGGGCAAAATAACAATGGCATAAATAAAGAATGTGTGTTCAAGTCCTTGTACAGCTATTACTTTGCTGGAGTGTGTAACCACAATCTTAAAGTCACATCATGAGAGAGCCCCAGAAATCCCAGAGACACAACCGCTTTCCTAAAATTGAAAAATATATATTAAAAAAGTGTGAAAGGTTTTCTTTTTCATTTCTTTTTTCTCATTCTTCCCCTCCTTCAAGCAATCAGTACATTGGTTTTGGGGGGAGAGAGAGAGAGACAGAGAGCTTGCCATAAAGCCCAATGCCCTGAAGACCCTTCAAAAAGATTTAAAATAAATGTTTGACTCTCTTCATAACGATTTGAGCTAGGAAGTCACAGAAAGGTCATATCACAGAGGGAGTGG
Source organism: Pelodiscus sinensis (assembly GCF_049634645.1). Lineage (NCBI taxonomy): Eukaryota > Metazoa > Chordata > Testudines > Trionychidae > Pelodiscus > Pelodiscus sinensis. Next base: position 35,683,744 of record NC_134722.1, read on the forward strand.
CTCCTGAGGCAAAGGGAGCCTTTATTACTTTAACTGACCTCCTCCAGGGCTATTTCATATACATGATCTAAACTATCCAAACCAAGTGCAGTACAAGTAAGTAAATGACCACACTATCTGGGGCCAGATTTTGGCTAGTCATTTGATGTTGCTTTAGCTCAAGATCTAGCACAGCTAGTCCTTTAATTCAATATTTGTAATATGTTGAGCTGTATCAATCAGTTTTTGTCAGTACAGCAGAGTAATTAGAAATGACTCTAAGGATCAGAGAGTGCAGAGTAAAGCAGTCTTCCCATCCCCCTCCCGCTCCAAAAAGGTTTCAGGCTTAATTATTGGATAAGCAGAATTAAGTTAGTTTTACATATTGTTCTTATATTTGAAACAGTATTCTTTGCATGTGTTTTAAAATCTACCCACCAGAGATGAAACCTGACTTGAGTGCTGCCACCTTTTGGCTATATTGGGCAGACACAAGAAAAAAAATGCGTGTTTCGAACTAAGCATGAGAAACAACCCTTTTTTTGGTAATGGCTCAGCATTTTGCATCACATTCATTCTGTTTAGTGCATCTTGCCTAGTGATTGAACTTTCTTATGTCACCTCAACCTTGCTATTGTTTTCCACAGGTCTCAGAGGAGACAGAATGCTAGGCTGCCTTTTTGTGTTTAGTGACATCTTCCTTAGGTGCATCCTTTCGCACTTAGGTACCCAGAACTGAGAATGCTTGGTTTGTGGTGAAGCCTTTCCCTATTAACAATCTGGTATGACTGGATTCATGACTTGAATGGATAATTGCACTGTTCTAAGTGAACTGAATCATACTTTCATCCCTACTCATTGCCCACAAAGTTTGATGATATATTGAATATTAAAAAAATACTTCCCCTTTATGCAGCACAATTTCAACAGAAGCCCACAAGCCTTTTCTGAAGAGAGACATTTTAATAAACATAAAACCTCAGACATGGAGAAATTAGTGCCTATATTTCAAAACCATAGACACATGTACAGAGCCACTTGCACTCCTATCTAGGGGCCCAAATGAGAGACTGGCTCCTTGGGACTTGGAAAGCTGGTTAAGGACTTATTGCAGCTGTCTGAGAGCTCATGGTTCTTACACAGTCTGACTGGGTAGACACTTTCAGAGAGAACCACAAAGGGACACTCAAGGTCTGTCCCACATGCTCTGCTCAGCATCAGTGGCCTCATAGCTGGGAGTCAGCCAGATGTGCAGGCTAAAGTGCTCAAGCAGCAACCTCTCACTGGCTGATCACACTGGCTGATTCAGCACACTGCATAAGGACCTTCCCATACATTTGTGTGTGTGCGTGTGTGTAAACGTGTGATCACAGGAAGATCTCACCTAGCCATACTGGATTTGTATAGGAGGCAATAATTCAAGGAAAGGAGGTAGAGGGCGAGAGAGGTTAATGACACGTCTACTTTATGAGTTAAGGTTACATTTATTAAGGTTGACTTTTTAGCACCCAATTTTGGGAAGTCAGTGGTGCCTGTCCCCTCATAAGCTAGAATCTGCCGTAGTTCGAAGAAGCACGTCCTAGTAGTGTGGCTACCATCGACTTTGAGATTGATACACAGTGAGTAGCTATCCCACATTGCCTATGCCCCTTTGCATTCTGGGTTATGTTCCCAGTGCACACTGGGACCAAAACTGTGCAATGGGAGGTTCTGGGTACATGTGATCAGTGTCCCACAATGCACTTATTGCCTCCCTCCCCCCATTGCTTGAGAGCAATGGCCAACAGTCTTTTCATGCTCTTTCCCCCTTGGTTATCCATGCAGATGCTATAGCAGTGTAAACTTGGAGCCCATCATGGATCCCACGAGGAGTAATGGCAGTTCGAATTAGAGATCCTAATTCGAACTACCTACTCCATGCCGCATGTAGCTGCGGGCACAGAGTTTGGACTAAGGGGGATTTAAAAATGGCAGCGCCCGGGAAGATGCAAATGAAGCCCAGGATATTTAAATCCCGGGCTTCATGTGCAACTTCTAATGCCTATATTAGCTTCCCTAGTTCGAACTAGGGGGCTAGTGTAGACATACCCTGACAATCAGCAGTGACTGCAAAACTTCCATATGCGTAAGGCCACTTTCATGGAAGTTTGCAAATTGCTTTCCCCTTCCCTGAAGCACAAGAATACCAGAATGAATGATAGTGGAGAAGTGAGTGGCAATTTCCCTGTGGAAGCTTACAAATTTGAAGGACAGTTTTATGAATGACTAGTTTTGAGAGTCATGCATGTTGCTCACAATGAGGTGCCTCTGCATTCAATGCATTTGCCTGTAATCCTCTCTGCCCCCACCTTTGAAACAAGCAATAAAGAGATTGTTGCCTTTCTATTTGGGGAACACAGCAGGGACAGGAGTCCAGGGTGGGAGTTTCAGGGGGAAGGAGAGGCATCAACATTACAAGAAGGACAGCCTTTTGCGTCACAATGCATCTCTGGGAGTTGAGGCTATGAAACTCTGAGGAGGGAACATTGGTCCACAGGAGTGGGACGGGGGTCCTGTGCATATAGATCATAGAATCCTAGGGCTGGAAGAGATCTCAGGAGTCATTGAGTCCAGTCCCCTTACCCAAAACAGGACCAATCCCAACTAAATCATCCCAGCCAGGGCTTTGTCAAGCCAGGACTTAAAAACCTCTAGGGATGGGAATTCTACCACCTCCCTAGGGAACCCACCCCAGTGCTTCCCCACCCTCCTAGTGAAATAGTTTTTCTTAATAACCCACCTAGACTTCCCCTATTGTAACTTGAGACCATTGCGCCTCATTCCACCATCTGTCACTACAGAGAACAGCCTCTCTCGTCCTCTTTGGAACCTCCCTTGAGGAAGTTGAAGGCTGCTATCAAATCCCCCCTCACTCTTCTCTTCTGCAAACTAAAAAAGCCCAAATCCCTTAGTTTCTTCTCACAGGTCATATGCTTCAGCCCCCTAATCATTTGCATTGCTCTCCACTGGATCCTCTCCAATGCATCCGCATCTGTGGTGTGGTCCCCAAAATTGGATACATGTGGCCTGATCAGGGCCAAATAAAGTGAAATAATCACTTCTCTAGATCTGCCCAAAATGTTCCTCCAAATGCACCCTAATATGCCATTAGCCTTCTTCGCTACAAGGACACACTGTTGACTCAAATCCAGCTTCTCATGCATTGTAATCCCCATGTCCTTTTCTACAAAACTGCTGCTTACCCAGTTAGTCCCCAGCCTGAAATAGTGCTTGGGATTCTTCTGTCCCAAGTGAAGGACTGTGTACTTGTCCTTGTTGAACCTCAGCAGATTTCTTTTGTCCCAATCCTCCAATTTGTCTAGGTCACTCTGGACCCTATCCCTACCCTCCAACATATTTACCTCTCCCCCTAGCCTAGTGTCATGTGAAAACTTAGTGAGGGTGCAGACAATCTCCTCATCCAACCATTAATAAAGATGTTGAACAAAACCGGCCCCAGAACTGACCCTCCAGGCACTCCACTTGAAACCAACCGCCAGCCAGACATCAAGCCATTGATTGCTACCCATTGAGCCCAATGGCCTAGCCAGCTTTCTATCCACCTTACAGTCCATTATCCAATCCATTCTTCCTTAACTTGCTGGCAAGAATACTGTGGGAGACCATTTCAAAAGGTTTGCTGAATTCCAGGTATATCACATCCACTGACTTCCCCATGTTCACAGAGCCAGTTACCTCATCATAGAAGGCAGCCAGGTAGGTCAGATATGACTTGCACTTGGTGAATCCATGTTGATTGTTCCTGATCTCTTCCCTCTCTTCCAAGTGCTTCAAAATGGATTCCTTGAGGATCCCCTCCATATAGGCTGCCATGTGGTTCACCACATCCACCATGGATAACAATACTCTCTCCTGGTGCTTCACTTCCAGTTCCTTGCATGATCTCCTTTCCTCATGCTCTGCTTGCATCCTCTCCAGCTGCATATTCCTCCACTCGCTTACACGCTCCCAGTCCAAGTGGGCGCATTGCATTTGCTTCTTGAACATCTCATCCCTAGTCTATTTTCCGCTGCAGATTTATGCCAGGCAGACAGCTAGAAGTGCTGAGGGAGTACACAACAGGCTCACTGCTGTTCCCAGTGTAACAAAAAGTGAAGGGCAGACTTTACAGGAGTGACATCGTAGAGCATAACACCTAATTGGTTAGAATATAATAAACGTCTCTCTAAAGACAATAGGGATGTGTAATACACAAGGCCACAGTTATGCTTTTAAGTGGTCACTATGCAGCAGGTACACCTCAGCGCTCTTAGGGGAGTCACTGGATTTGGTTTGGTGTCAGGCATAATAAGGAACAGGCTGAGGCATGAGCCTTGTGGGTGGGAGGGGTCCAGGAGTGATGGCAAAGCAGGGGCTCATGCAGCGCCAGTGTGTTTGGCACCTCCCGTTTGCTGGAAGAGTGCAACTTTCCTTTCCCACAGGAGCAGGTAGGTGGGAAGGGGAAGAGGGTCCAGGAGCGATGGCAGAGCAGGATAGTGGTTCTCATGGCATCTGTTTTTTCGGCACTCTGGGAGAATGCAGCTTTCTCTTCCTGCAGGCGTAGACAGGCAGGTGGAAGGAGGAGGTATGGGCATGTTGGCAGGGCCGGAGAGGACAGGGCAAGGCAGGGCAGGGGCTCAAGCCACGCTTCATTGGGGAGGTACTGCTGTGTTATCAGCTAATAGCTAGTGTTCTCTGAACCACACAGAGTGATGGGGAGCTGATGCTGACTGAACGTGGCCAGAAACCTGGATCTTCTGCTGCAGTGCTTTGTGCTGCAATGACAACAGACCACTCACTGCTGGCTTGGCGTGGCAAGGTATCCTACCCTGGAGCATGGAATAAGGCAGGCTCCCTAGAAACCTTGTGAGAGGGATAAAAGAGCTCCTCCATAGGAGCTTTATGAAGATGTGCAGGGAGGATTCCTCCACCATCTCCAGACATGTTAACAAGCAGTTCTTGGGACCACCCCCACCTCCCACTGTGTAGATACAGTAGCTGCCACAGATCACACTCAGTTGCCTTAGCATTTAGCAAGATTTTAAAAAAAGTGAACTCACCAGAAGTTTTCTCCCTGGGATCAGTGCCCGATTGTGAGATATCCTGAGAGGAAGGCATTGTCACCAAGGACATAAAAATGTCTTGTCACTGGGTGACGATGGTTACCCCACTTGCTGCTGACCATTTTCTTCCTCCTACTACTTTTTCTCCTCCTCCTCCACGCTGCTGACCAAGGCTGCCTGAGTATCTTGGGAGGAATCCCCAGACTGGTCATGGAAGCTGATTGGGTCCCCCACAAAGGTTGCATGTTTGTTTCGTGTTTGCCATGATGACCCAGACTATCTGTTTGCTTCCTTTGTCTTTCAGTTCGACTCCCTCAGCTCCTTTATTTTCATACGACACTGCTGGCATATCCTTTCTCCTCCATGCCTTTTGCCATCTTGAAATAGACATTTGCATTTCTTTTGCTGGTTTGTAGTTCTGCAAGAAAAGGTTCCTCTCCCCATACAGCAATGAGGTCCAGGATCTCCTGCACATTCCATGCTGGTGCTCGTCTGCAACCCTAGGAACTTCTGGAGTTCATGGAATTCATGGTGAGGTATATTGCCTGCTCTGAGGTCTGCTCACCACACTGGTCACAGAGAAAGTGAAATTCAAATTTTCCTGGGTCTTTTCCTATTCACCTGAAGAACAGTAGCATTCAAAGTCATGTGGAGAGTGGTCACGGTGGAGCACCTCCCAGAGGCCAAGAATATCAACTTTCAAAGTGAATTGAGTCATTACTTTTAGTGAAAGAGTAAAGAAATAAACTTTGGCGGCTCTTAAAGTTGACAGAATGGACTTGGGAATATGGATTCGTTGTTCAGAAAATCGACCTAATACAGCTAAGTTTGACCTAGGGCACCTCTAATTGTGTAGCTTAAGTCAAAACAGCTTATTTCAACTTTTGGTGCTGTCTACACAACAGTTATTCTGAAACAGAGTGCTCTTCCCCCTTACTTCTCACACAGTGAAGATTACAGAAGTCTGAGTAAGAAGCCCATTATTTATTTTGAAATAATGGGCGTGCTGTGTGGACGTAGCCCTAACCTCCCAGTGTAGAGAAGGCCTACAACTAAGCAGAGGCGTTATTATCCTTACATATATGAACCTGGGAGAACCTCACTCAATTCCGCTTAGATGAAGGTTATGGAGAGGCACAGTCTGAGTTATCTAGCAACTCTGTGATGAACTAAATAGGTAGGCTGTACATATGTTAAAAATACATTTTAAGTTCTTTTTAAATTGGCTTAGGTTTTGAGTCTTTGAGGTTCAGGTTTCTAAGCTATTCTCTTCAGTCGTGTCAGCTAGACACTTACCTTTACAAAAAATGAAAGTAGATATTCCAACTGAATAACATGACTTTGGGAGCTGCGGCTTTAGGAAAAACACCAGGCATCACAAGACTTGGCATTACCACGATATAAAATTGTTACATTTTTAAAAGCCTGTGGCAATAGCTCCTCAGGAAATTTGAATATAAAATAGCATCTAAGAGCTCGGGCAGTAGCATTGGGTAGACTCTAATGACTATATCCCCATAGAAACCTCATACCCACACACTTTTGAAGTCTCCAAACATGACTTGAGTTCTTATAATGCTACAAGCAACACAATCTTATCATATGCTTTTATTTAATGAGAAGAAATAGCTTACACTACCAGGCTTGAAATGAAATGTATCCTGTCTGTTCAGGATGGACTGCTCTGGTAAACATTAAAAAGGAAGGTAAGTTTTAAGTATCCAGCTTTAAAAAGTCCACTAGCTAAGCCTATTTCACCCCCAGCTATATCTTATTTTTAAGAAGGGAAGACAGGCTGAATTAAATTGAAAGCTCTCTATTAAACAGTTAGAATTTTCACAGAAGTTTATTGAGTAAAAGTCCAGAAGAAACTGCTCACTTTATTTTATCCACAGAAACCTATTTATAGGAGCTGAATTCTAATAAACACAGATTGCAGTGCAAAGAAAAAAAGGTCAGTAGTGCATGCTCAAAGCTTTATTGATGTCTTGTCAATCAATCTTTTATTTTGTTGTTTAAAAAAAATTTAAGGGAAAAAATGCATGTAAGCACTTTTTCTTCTAATAGCAGATTTATTGAGCATTTCAACAAATCAGCTCATGGATACAATAAGCAATGACAGCCAATTATCAACTTTGTGTTTTCAGGTCAGGTTATAAATTGACCCTGTGTTCGCTTCTCCTCTTTCTGGGGAATAGCTAACGCCTTTTCAAATATAATAATTTCCAATAAACTTTTTTTTCCCACCTCTCCAACATGCTTGAGGGGCTGGCTAGCTAGGAAAACAAAGTAACACATTTTGACAAATATATACAGCCCAATATATTGTCTTGCTGTAATTTAGTTAAAACAAAGCTGACCACTTTAAATCAGAGGGTATGAGCTGTGAATGTTGTTGAGAAGTTTAGATGTTGGCCTTTAAGGCATAGGAATTCTTCCTTAGATAATTTTACAGTGTGTGTGAATGCTATGTAGCCTAATAACAGATGTAGGCCCTCATCCTGCAATTTGTAACATGCAAGCACACTGCTGGGCCAACACAGAGCATTGCTGACTTGAACTTACATTGACACTAAAGTCATTAGGGGTTTCTGCAGGCACAGTCCACCTATACATAATAAACAACAGAATCAGGGCCTTAACCAGCAATTCTTAAAAGACCATGCGAGCTACCATATTTATTCATTACCATTCCATAATCAAAAACACAAAATAAATATAAACATCTGCAACAAAATTGTAACACGGTAATCCCCAAAGTGGATCAGGTCCAAGATCCATCTAGTTCAGTAACCTTTCCCTGGCAGCAGTCAGCAATAGATACTTCAGAGGAAAGTTCGAGAACTTTGTAGGAGGTAAATGTGGGGGTTAATCTGTTAATTCCTCCACCCTCAATTTGGTCTCAACCTAAAGGTTGAAGTTTACCATCTCTTTCACAAAAGTTTTATTGGCGTCAGTGATGATAATACTGGCTATTCTTGGTAGTTCTATAAATGTCTAGCCCATTTTAAAATCTTACCAAGTCCTTGGCTTCAGTGACTTCCTTGGGCAATGAGTGCTCCTATGTAGTTACACATATGAAACAGCATTTCCTTTTATGAAATTTAAAATTCCCACCTTCCACTTTCATTCCCTACTCCACTTCCTCTTGTGTTATGAGATAGGGAGGAGTTCTATTCTCTCTACACTTCTGATACACTTTTATCAGGTCCCCACTTGTTCGTCTTCTTTCTAAAGCAAACTACATGCCTTTCTAATCTCTCTTCATACGATCTTTTCTAGAGCCATGCTTGTACTTTGTGACCTTCTCCAAACCTTCTTCACTTCTGTAACACCCCCTTTGAGAGGAGGTGACCAGTATTAGACACAATATTGCAGATGTAGACATGCCAATGACTTATGAGTCTTTGCATTATTCTCACTCCCATTACTTATGCAACTAAACATTTTGTTTTGTTTTTTGAATGCAGCTTCACATTGAACAGAATACTTTATTGAACAGTCTATATTGATACCAAGTTCCCTTTCTTAAGTTTATGCAGTTAGTGTAGCCTGTAAGTCTAACCTGGTCCACTAGCCTGCAAACTGATAGATTAATCGATAAACTGTTCAGTTTTCATGCTATTCTAGCAGTAACACAAGAGCCTACAGGGACCTTATCCTGTAAGAAGTTAGCTTTGGCAGCAGATAAGTTGATATAGTAGATATAAGACATATTTTCTTTGTCTAAATATGGTATTATAGAATTAATATACCAGTGCTTCAGTTCCACCTGTCAGCATTAACACTGTATAATTAGTTATTGGGTAAACTTGCAGCTCCCTGATTAAATGGCTGAACTCTCCCTTATAAAGGAAAAGAAAAAGAAACACAGAAGTAGGACACAATGCCACAACCAACAAATTTGATTCATTGCAAAGTCATATTAAGTGTTTCCCAATAAACAGATTTGTTAATCTGTTTTTTTCCTCTTCATTATTTAGTCCCTCTTTTCAACCTCTCTTCATGTACAAAAGTAAAAACTAAGGAAGAATGCCTGGTTCCTTAGGTGATTGTTGTTTTGTTGATCAAAGACGAGGACACTTTCTCGGGGAGGGGGGGAAGGGTTGGCATTTTTTCCACACACAAAAAATTGAAATATCAAAAATGTGAAATATCGGCAGTCAGTATAGTCCAAAATATGAGCACAAATCGTCCAGTATGATCAGGTGAGCATATACCTCACAATAAATTGCCTGAGTTAACAACATCCCCAAAAGAACAGGCAGATCCCAGCTTTCGTTGTTTCCTTTCTCTGTGTTTTGAATATTTTTGGTAAAAACTGTAGAATTATACTGTTGATATATTTCTCTTGCAATTAAAATATTTATCAGGTTTCAGAACAATTGTTATGTTGGGATAAAACTAATATCTATATTGCACAGCAATCTGCAATGCTAACATCATTTGGAGTTATGGGACCTTACTAGGGAAAATTCAAACTTAGGACATAGCATAATTGACATTATTGACAGAGTGAGGTTAATCTTATTTTAATAAATCAACTTAAAAAGCAGGACTTTTTTTTTCCTACTTGGTCTCTGCTGCAAGGCTACCCATTTTCTTTTATTCCACAAAGCATAAAGCAAAAATGCCATAAGGAACTTAGAAAGTATAAAGATTTAAGTCTGCTCTTTTTAAAGGTAAATTAAAGATGATCAGACTGATCTACTGTACAAACTGAATTGGTTATCAAATTGGAATCACTTTTAGAGTGAAATCCTGACACCATAGAAGTCAATGGCATAGTTCCCACTGACTTTAATGAGGCCAGGAGATCACCCTTAGTATTTTGTTCATACTACCCTAACCTAAGATAGATTGATAATGAAAATGTCTCAGGATTTTCTCCAGTTCACATAAGCATCCAAAATTTCAAATGCATGCAAGACATTTATCATGAACTCTTTTACTCTGGAAGCAATAGAAGAATAAGATTTTTCTTTCACCATTACCAATACTTTATTCTTTCCTTGTTTCTAGAAGCTCAGAATATATACTGCTGTCATCAAAACCAGTGCCAAATGTTATATATGCCATTAAAGAAAAGTGGATCAATTATTCTCCCGATATTTTATATAGAATTATAGGGCTACATGTCACTGTATGACATGAGTTGCAGCAACACAGTGTGTCTATAGATACTTATATGTCCCCCATGATCACAGTATCAGAGCTCTTATAAACTTTGATGTATTTATCTTCACAATACTCATTTTACAGAAGAAGAACAGTGAGCTAAGTGACTTGCTCAGGGTCACACAGGAAGTCTTTCGAAGAGTAGGAAACTGAACTCAGGTGACCCAAATGATAGGCCAACCAAATAACTCCTGGGGCAAGAGCCTCTGTGACTAGAAGTGAACTGGGGGCACATGTAGCCTCTGGAGGATGGGCGACTGGGGGGACCTGTAGCATGGAAAGAGGGGAACACAGGACTCCTGTCATGGGCAGCTTGAGGGAATTTGTGAAATAGAGGGGAAGGGAAGGGGGATGCCAAGGGAACTGTGAGGAGAAATAGAGGGGAGCAAGGAAGCCCTCAGATGTGCAAAGAGCTAGGCCTTCAGTTGCAAAAAATACACAATAAATTAGACATTTACGTGCCTGACATTGAAATATTTCATTTCAATTTGTTCAAATGACCCAGAATGCTCTGTTTAGAGTTCAACATTAAACTGCATTTTTCCATTGTGGAAGCTGAAGTTCAGGAACCCATTGGCCCCAATAGCCAGATTCTCTGGCTTAACTATACCTCCTAGGATACACCCAGAATCATGCATCTCCCATAATCCACAATGCAGAGCTGGGTCAGAAGGAAATCTATATTGCATTATGGGTGAGATAGTCCTCCAGGGATCTACCATAAACCAATTCACTGATCAGGAAATGCTGCTTGAAGTAAAATTGGAAATTTTCAGCAAAAGTAGATTTTGTGGAAAATGTATTTCCCATCAGAAAATCCTTCTAAATGAAAATTCCTGACTAGCTCCCCTTGTGATACAGTCAATGAAAAGAACTGCTGGCCTGGCTCTCCTAGTTTCTGACACAAAGGGTGTGTCTAGACTGGCAAGATTTTGCGCAAAAGCAACTGCTTTTGCGCAAAAACTTGCCAGCTGACTGCACTGGCCGCTTGAATTTGCGCAAGAACACTGACTTTGTAATGTACAAAATCAATACTTCTTGCGCAAAGTACAAGATTCTTGTGCAAGAGGGCTTTTTCCTGAGCAGGAGCGTGAAAGTATTTGCGCAAGAAGTACTGTCTTTGTACACTACAAAGTGAGTACTTCTTGCGCAAATACTTTCAAGCTCCCGCTTGGGAAAAAGCCCTCTTGCACAAGAATACTTGCGCAAGAGGGCCAGTGTAGACAGAAAAGAACTGTTTTGCACGAAAAAGCGCTAAAATGGCGATCGGGGCTTTCTTGGGCAAAATCGCGTCTAGACTGGCCACGGATGCTTTCGCGCAAAAGCACTTTTTGTGCAAAAGCATCCATGCCAATCTAGACGCTCTTTAGCGGAAATACTTTTAACTGAAAAACTTTTCCGTTAAAAGTATTTCCGTAAAATCATGCCAGTCTAGATGCAGCCAAAGTGACAGGTTAGCAATGATCTGAAAGGAAATAACGCTGGATATTCCTATAGTAGAAAAATACATGTATCTGTTAAGGCTGATTAAGAAGATCTTTATCTTTCTTTCCCTGAATCTCAGAGGGCAGAAGATAAATCAAAGTATAGAAAAAGTTCAGGTTGGTCTTTTTTTACTCATTCTTTGGTAAAAAGTTGTACGAACTATAGCATAAGCCTTCATGCTATGACTAGAGCTGTGGGGAAAAAAAAAATCTCCCCACTGGTAAAGCTAATATAAGAGTCTTGTTTTGCTACTTTCATAATAATCACAGAACCCTAACATGCTGGGCTCAGCCAGTTCACATTTTCTCTAACTTAAAAAAGCAGATTTTTTACTTAGAAATCCTTTCCATCATAGAGTATGTCTACACAGCAACATTATTTTGAAATAATTTAGTCTACGTCTACATAGCAGGCAGTTATTTCAAAATTATGTTGAATACTGTCAAGCTGGAGGATTTCTTACTCTGACTTCTGTAACCCTCATTGTACAAGGAATAAGGGAAATCAGAGGAAGAGTGCTCTATTTTGAAATAAGTGCTGTGTTAGACACTTGCAATTTCGAAATAAGCTTCGAAATTGACATAACTCAAAATAAGCTCCGCAAATTAAGCTTAGCGCTGCTGTGTAGATGTACCCATAGGCTACGTCTGTACTACGATTCTCTTCTGCAAGAGGAAATGCAAATGGAGTGCTCATTTGCATATGTCGCACTTTCATTTGCATTTCCTCCTTGGATCCCTTTCTGTGCAAGGGGGTTGCAAAAAGAAATTGTCCACACTGCTTCTCTTTGTGCAAAAAACCCTTGTGTAAAAAAACCGGCAGAAAATATGCTAATGATATTGTGATTTATGCTGAGTCCCTCATTAGCATATTTTCTGCCACAAAAACGTGTCGTGTAGACAAAGCCATAGTGAATAACAGCGCTTATCAGAAATTGGATTTCCACTCTGTACCCTTTGATGACAAAAGCTATTTGTTGTTATGTATCTCCAGTAAGGGAGGTTGAAGGCCCGAACAAATAAAAAGTGATTAATGACTTCTTTTTTATTAATTTTTTTAACACACCATGTTGTCCGGCAAGTGCCTGGTATATAAAAGGAATGCACATCCTGCTAACATAACAGGGAACTTCAATCATCTTGTTATAGCTCCTAGGTCAAGAAGAGACAAGGCCATGTAAATGTAAGTGATTCTTAATGAGTTCTTTTCCTATAGTTTTATTAAGGCACAAATACCCATAAAATGATTATCTATTGATTGTGAACAGTAATTACATGGCATGCAGTCTGAATTATTTCCAGGCTCTGAAGTATAATGATTTTGAGATAAAAGTTATTTAGTAGTTATTGGGTTCACTTTAAGAATCACTGTCAAGTAATACATAGCAAATATAGTTACTATGCAATTGCACAATAATTAAAGCATGCTACCAATCATCTGAGCCAGGTAAGAGTGAGGGACTGATTGAAGTTGTGACTACACTACAGCTTTTTTCAGCAGAAACTAAGTCACTTAGGAGTGTAAAAACAACCCTTCTGTCTGAACATTGTAAGTTACACCCATGTAAGTGTTTGTGTACACAATGTTATGTAGTGGGGAGCGTCTCCCATCAACATATCCTCTACTACTTGTGGAGGTGGTTTTATTATGCTGACAAGAGAGCTCTCTCCTGTTGGCATAAAGTTTATTCACCCTTTGCACTGCAGCAACACAGCTGTATCAGTATAGGTGTACTGCTGGAGTAAAATCCATATAGACACAACCTTACTCTCATTCTGTTCATAAATCTTCCTTTCAGAAATTGCATTCAACTCCAGCTATTAAGTACTAGATCACAGCCCACAGAACCACTAAAATTCAACATAGAAGCAGTCTAGATAGTCCAGTACTGTTTTTCCCGGGGCAAATATCATATGCTTCAAAGGAATAAACTTGTGTGAGACAATTATGGAATAACCTAGACAAGGAAAACTTCTTTTAAACCTAGCCTACTACACAGAGGATGGTTTATGCCATAAGAATGAGGTCTTACACTCTTTTCAACATTCTTTACCACTATTATTTAATCCTTAATGCCATAATTCAGGATATTCCTGCTACTATATGTTTGTTCCTAGTTGAATATATTCCTCCAAAAAGTTCATATAAAACATCTTTTGGATTAGAAGGATATCACAAAAAGGCTTATGTTTTCATCAATAAAACAAATCTGAAAAAGATTTCAGCAAAATGTAAAACTAAACATTTTTGATTGCCAAAAATTGTGGCTTGGGGTTTTTGACAAAAAAGAACCCAGCGACTCTTGAAGAAAAAAAATGATGAAAAAAATCAAATGTATTTGATAGGGAAAATCATTTTCTAGATCACTTCCATTTTTTTTTATAAATTCTGATGAGCACTTGCATCCATAAACTCAATGTGTACTTTGGGGAAAAAATTAAAAAGTGAATGGAAGAATTTCTATTCTCCTTTTTACTTGCAGTGGTCTGAGCTTACATTCCTTTGCCTCCACTTTCTAACACTATGTTTTTTAATCCTTTTCAAACACTTTTCCTGCAAGAGTTAAAGAACTTTACAGGAAAAAGTCAACAGAAGGATATGTAACTAGAGGATCTCTTTTATCTCTGTGACTTATTCTTTCAAATGCATGCATAAAGTATGATAATAGCTTCACTTTTCTATGAAAGTTGCTTTTTTTGGCTCAAAAACTATCCAGTTAATAACGAACAGAGCACTGAGAAAGAAATGCATATTTAAAATCATGGAGCAAGATGATGTGATGAGTGGGAAGGGTACTACCCTTTTCTGAACATCTTTGCCATTCAATTAACTAAATTGCCAGTCAAGGTTAAAACCAGAGACGGTGGATCCTAAGGGATCACTAGAAAGCTAGGGAACCAGAAACTGTTGGCAGGAAGCAAGGAGAGCCAGGAAAAACAGAGTGTGAGTTTTTTAATTGAAAGCAGTGACCTTTCTGTTGCAGTCTTTGTGTAACCAGAGCAAAGCTTGGAGACATGAATTGAGCCAGGGAGCAAGGCATGGAATATCCTGCAACGTCCATGCTTTGGGAAGGACTAAATCTTGGAACAACAGATATGTAAGTAGAACAGTGGATGTTTAGTCAGATGTGATCCGTTTTGTTTTGTTGTTTTTTTTATTTTTGGGTTTGTTGGACTTCTCTATTCTGAGCACATGTAACCCCCCTTACGCTAACTTTCTAAACTGAAACCCAGTGGGAAATTCTCTGTGTATTAATATTTTTTCAGTTGCTCTGTAATACTTAGCCTCTGTTTGTCAAAAGCAGGGAATGGACAACAGGGGTGGGATCACCCATTCTGTTAATTCCTTCTGGGGAACCTGGCATTGGCCACCATCAGAAGACAAGATGCTGGGCTACATGGACCTTTGGTCTGACCCAGTATGGCCGTTCTTATGTTCTAAACCAAGTAATGTTCACCAAGTGCGTTTTTTTGTTTTGTTAATAAAAATCGCCTTTTTACGATGATGGACTTATTCCTGTGTCCTAGCAGGTAGAAGGTTACATAAGAACATAAGAACGTTCATACTAGGTCAGACCAAAGGTCTATCTAGCCCAGTATCCTGTCTGCCAACAGTGGCCAGCACCAGATGCCCCAGAGACGGTGGACCAAAGACAATGATCAAGTGATTTGTATCCTGCCATCCTTCACCAGCCTCTGACAAACAGAGGCCAGGGACACCATTTCTATCCCCTGGTTAATAGCCTTTTATGGACCTAACCTCCATGAAATTATCTAGCTTCTCTTTAAACTCTGTTATAGTCCTAGCCTTCACAGCCTCCTCTGGCAAGGAGTTCCACAGGTTGACTACACGCTGTCTGAAGAACTTTCTTTTATTAGTTTTAAACCTGCTACCCATTAATTTCATTTGTTGTCCTCTAGTTCTTCTATTATGGGAACTAATAAACAACTTTTCTTTATCCGCTCTCTCCACACCACTCATGATTTTATATACCTCTATCATATCCCCCCTCAGTCTCCTCTTTTCTAAACTAAAAAGTCCTAGTCGCTTTAACGTCTCTTCATATGGGACCCGTTCCAAACCCCTAATCATTTTAGTTGCCCTTTTCTGAACCCTCTCCAAGGCCAAAATACCTTTTTTGAGGTGAGGAGACCACATCTGTACATCTGTTCTGTGTGCATGCACCTAAGATTGCAAAACCAGCTATTAAAAAAAATACAGTTGTTTTTTTCAAGATCCCTCGAGAAGGAGGGTTAAAGAGCTTGAGGGTATCATTCAGGAAGAAATTCCAAAATGTGTCTTCTCAAAGTGGTTTTTGCATTTGGGTGGTGGCAGGCGATACCAATCCAAGGCCAGGGTATTTGTGACCTTGGGGAGTTTTTAAATAGAAGCCTCTAGTGTCAGGGTATTTTAAAGTCTCTTAAGGGCCCCCACCTTCTGCACTTAAAGTGCCAGAATTGGAAACATCCTTGACAGATGCTAAGTGAGACTGGGAACTAATTTAGTATGTTTGGGCTTTATAATTACATATTTTAAAACTATTAATCTGCATTACATATTTAATTAGTGAATATACTATATTGAAAGCCTCCCTCAACACAATAGTCTTGAAACAGAAAGGCATATACAGGCAGTCCCCGGGTTACGTTCAAGATAGGGACTATAGGTTTGTTCTTAAGTTGAATTTGCATGTAAGTCGGAACTGGCTCCAGATTCAGCCGCTGCTGCTGAAACTGACCAGGGGCTGACTACAGGAAGCTGGAGGCAGAATTGCTCTGCCCCCAGCTTCCTGGAATCAGCCACTGATCAGTTTCAACAGCGGCTGAATCTCGAGCCTGGGACAGAACAGCTGGGCTGCCAGGTAGGTCCCTGCAGGACCAACCCGGCAGCACCCCAGCTGCTCTACCCCAGGGTCCACAACAAAAGCCTGGTCTGCTGGGGGGGGGCGCACTAGCTGTGCCCCCCCCCCCCAGCAGACCAGGGACACGGGGAACAAAGCCGCAGCGGTGGCGGGGTGCCGTGCCTCTGAGGCTTTGCTCTGGCAAAGCCTCAGAGGCGCGGGACCCCGCCACCGCTGAGGCTTTGCTCCCCGTGTCCCAGGTCTGCTGGAGACGGTCCCCAGCAGACCAGGGACACCCGGAGCAAAGCCAGGGAGGTGGAGGGGTCCCGCGCCTCTGAGGCTTTGCTGTGGCAAAGCCTCAAGAGGCGCGGGACCCTGCCGCCGCTGCGGCTTTGCTCCTGGTGTCCCTGGTCTGCTGGAGACGGTCCCCAGCAGACCAGGGACACCCAGAGCAAAGCCGGGGAGGCGGAGGGGTCCCGCGCCTCTGAGGCTTTGCCACAGCAAAGCCGAGGAGGCACGGGACTCCGCCGCCACTGCGGCTTTGCTCCCAGTGCCTCTGGTCTACTGGGGACCGTCTCCAGCAGATCAGGGACACTGGGAGCAAAGCCGCAGCGGCGGCGGAGTCCCGTGCCTCCCCAGCTTTGCCAGAGCAAAGCCTCAGAGGCGCGGGACCCCTCCGCCTCCCCGGCTTTGCTCCGGGTGTCCCATGTCTGCTGGAGACGGTCCCCAGCAGACTAGGGGCACCCGGAGCAGCTTTTCTCGCCCCGGAGGTCGAGGTGGCAGTACCGCTGCGCTCTGGGCGGTCCCGCTGCCTGCGAGCTCTGGGGCGAGAAAGCCACGTTCGTAAGTGCAGATCCGACACAAGTCGGATCTGCGTAACTCGGGGACTGCCTGTAGTCCGTATTGTCTACTATGATGCAAAAACTTAGAAAAAAACAGTACTATAGGACAGCTCTATGAAGTCTGCTGTGCCTTGAACAATTAGTGTGCACTTTATTTTGCATTAATTCAAATGTTGTTACTAATAGATAAGTAAGATAAATCTGAAGATACATGAAGAATTTGTAATGTACAGTAAAACTGAATGAATGCACCCAAAAAAGTGTTTAGATGCTACTGCTCAATGACTGAAGAGGGAAATGAAATCACAAATCATTTTAATGAAAGTACTGATATTGGGAAAAAAATAGCAATATCAGCCTTGATAATATGGTGCAAAGTTTCTCTTCTCATCATAAGATTGGGGATTAATTCTTGGAAAAAATAGAAGTAAAATGAATCAGGAGAGGATTTTATTGTCAATGTAGGAATAGTTAATGTCAGAAAGAATAAGAATTGAAAAGCTAGTTACAGCTGAGGGAAAAAGTAGCTGAAGTGAAAAATCAGCACTAATAAATTACAGGAACTCTCAGTCAAGTTGCTGTGCAATTGTTAAGGGAGTGTCAGCATTTCCATTATAAATCACAATTTTCAAGGTATTTATATTACTAGACTGTAAAAATATGTTTTAGGCAGAAACAAGACACACTGGAGAAGGACAATTTTTTTAAAACTGTTCTGTCAGAATGATCCAGCAATCTTCCACTTGCATCCATTTCCATGTGCAAAGACCCACATTTGCTCATGGAATCTGGGTAATTTTACTGGCTTTAGTGCTGAATCATGGAAATGCTTAGGCTATATCTGCTCTTAAGATACTACAGCCACACTTCTCTATGCTTCAGAGTAGACATGCACTGCAGCATCAAGAAGGGGTCTCCCATGGTAGTACGTAATTCACTTCTCTGAAGCAGTGGATTGTCCAAAAGAAGAATTCTTCTGTTGACTCACCACATTTAAACCCCACACGCCTTTTCAGCTTATGACAAAGAGCTGAGCCTACTCATCCGAGCTTCTCACCAGTTGCATGCTGCAATATATAGACACAATTCTCCAAGCAAGAAGGACAGGAGCAGAAACATATTGTCAGTCACTTTCTTCACATGCTGGACAGGAAAGAGGTATGAACTTGAACTGACATTGACAAATGTGTGAAGGCAGTGGACAGGACCAACACCATGCTGGAACGTGGTTCTACGGTGTCTCCTGGGATGCACAGAGCCCTGGGATACCACCTAGAATTCTCACAACTCTGATGCAAAAGAATCAGATTGGCATTGTATCTGCTTAGCTGATCATTTCTACAGTGGTAGAGGATCTCTCAGGTAATAGTGCTAGTTCTGCTACCATTGCCCCTCCACCCAATTAGAGGATGATTGGGGTTTGGAGGAGGAGTGATGTGGGTAGAATGGAATTTACATCACCTCTGACAATTCTACTAGATGTAGGATTCCATAGAGAACACGGTCTGCTTTTGCAAATGAAAAATAATTGAGCTGCTGAAGTCTTACGCTGGGTTTGGAGCCACTGTGGCTTAAAAATCAGGGATTTTAATGGGCTTCTTAATACCATCACACTTCCCGCTCCCCAAAATCTTTCTGACATCAAGCCGATCTCAGTATGTGCATGAATCTGTCGGTCCCATCAATGGTTCTTGGTTGTTGTGCTCTAATTCCCTTTGAGCCTAAACACATTCGAGACTCTAAATCATTTCTGTATTTCAAGCTTTTAAAAAAATAATAAAAAAGTTCTAGCTACTGACCTTTACTCAGTGCAGCTAGTATTGCTTTTCTTTAATTAAAAAAAAAGTGATTTCAGTACATAAAGAGCTCATCTCACCAAACACAGGGCCCAATTTCCAAATGTATTTGCTTTCACAGTTCATTTTGGTCCCAATAGTTAAATACATACACATTTAAATACAGTGAAAGCTTTGTTATTCGGCGTCCCATTAACTGGAAAACTTTATGCAATAGCATTGCCCCCAGTCACAATACTGATATGTCCTCAGGTATGTGAGCCTGGCTGTCCAGCCAGGAGTTGCAGGATTTATGACAGCTTTTGACATCATCATCAGGAGCCTCCTTTCTCCTCAGCCTGCCTCAAGCTTCCAGGAACTGGATCTGCCAGTAAGGGGTAGGGGCAGAGCAATAAGCTTTGTTATCCAACACATTCAATTAACCAGCAACCCCCATTTCCCATGAGTACCAGATAGCAAAGCTTTCATGATACTTTACTGAACTGGGGTCTTCTGGGTTGACCTGTAGGCCTTAATCGCATGATGAACCTATGGCACAGTACTTCAATAGGCATATAGGATCAATATTTATATGCTCAAGAGACCATCTAAACATTCATTTAGGTTTGATGTGAAAATTGGGCCTTCTTTTTTGTAAATAGGATTTAATATTTTTTCTAAATGAAATGTCAGGCAATATAGCAAGTTAAATGTTTTCTTAAGGCACCATTACAGTTTTGGCTAGTTTACTGTGAAGGATGCTTAAAAACCACTTTCCCCAGGCGTGGCCTTTTATGACTTACTGTAACTGCTGAAGAAACTAGGCAGTTTTACCTTAGCTCACTTTAAAGATCAAAGCATTTTAGCATTTAGAACTGAAAGTTTATAACTGCACTTTCTAATCTAACAATGATGGACATATGTTCAAGCCATTTCAAACTAATATAGAATAATATAATTTTATAGACACAGATTAAGTATCCACTAGGGGCAGTTTTGGCTGGACTTATAACATGTACTCTACTTTATACATAGCATTAGTTCTTTTGTTCCAGGAAACATTGTGGTTGGAAAGGAAAGATTTTTGGTTCATTGTCCTACATCTGCTTTTCTTCCCTTTGCTACAATTAGTTAAGAGAGTCCAATATTACATCACACACCAAAAGGGGCAGGTCATGGAGTGCGACTCACTGCCATCGCGCCTCCTGCCTGTAGCACTGGAAAGAGGAAGGGTATGTCTACCCTCCTAGTTGGAACTAGGAGGGTAATGTAGGCATACCGTACTTGCAAATGAAGCCCGGGATTTGAATTTCCCGGGCTTCATTTGCATAAGCGGGGAGCCGCCATTTTTAAATCCCTGCTGGTTCGAACCCCGTGCAGCGTGGCTACACAGGGCTCGAACTAGGTAGTTCAAACTAGGATTCCTATTCCAAACTACCGGTACACCTCGTGGAACAAGGTGGTGAAGTGTGTGGCTTATGGTAAAAGGAAGGGAATACTATAGGAGTGGGATTTTATATTTATATTTCAGGATTAATAATGTAGTAATGTATGACTTAATTTCATCCTGCCAACCACCTCCTTTATGACCCTCTGGGGCATTGGTAGAAATGCATCTGATAGACTGCCAGTGGCTGTACCAATGTTAAAGGCAGGGACAGACAATTAGGCCCTTTTCTTAAATATACATTTAGTTGTTTTAAGGTTTAGTAAATAAGCTTTCTTTGTTTTAAGGTTTAATAAGTGAGAGATAGGATCTTGTATTGTGTCTATGTTAATAAGATTAGAGGAATGTGGAAGGTCCGAGCCACAATGTGAACTGTTTTGATTACAAGATTTAGTAAGGTTTAATTTACAATGCTTTTTATTGCTCAATATAAAACACTGCTGTTTGTATACCTTTGAAGGTCTCTGTAAAAGACTGTTTGTGTGGATGAGAAATGTCTACATCAGAAAAAGATAAGGTGTGAAGGCTGTTGTTAACTACCAGATGGGCAAGAGAGGAGGGGTGAAGAACGAGACTTACCGATGCCATAGAACCATCAATGTGCGTGCATCCATGATAAAGTAAGGGCAGATTGAAAACTCTAAGGTGGAGCTAGCACCCCAAAAGATAATTGATTAACTCAATCCGGGACAGGATGACCCTCTCAGAGGTATTTTGGAATGATAACATCGAAAGATAGTACCAGTTAAGGAGTAACCGGTCACAGATTGACACAGTGAAATTCATAGACTTCAACAAAGAAAAGAGGATTATAAGAGCATGGTGCTTTGCCATGGAACATTGGGTTCATCTTGCCACCAAGTCCAGGAGCATCGGATCATGACCGACAGAGCCTGGCTCCCCTCTGCGATCAATCTGGCTGGCCACTAGATTGATCCAGACTCTGGACTGGTAACTATAACATTGACTGGCGGGACTGTGTGCATGGTGTGTGGGAGACTGAAAAGCATATGCTAACTGTTGTATTTTCAATAAATGCAGCGTACTGCCTTTTCCTCTATAAAAGAACTTGTGTGTTTTGTATGGGCATAACAGTACGATCGACTTGTTAATATGGAATTCTGATCAGACTGTAGGGATAAAGGCCTGGTGTGGTCATAATACTACACCATTCCTGTTGAAGATGGTGTATGGCAGTACTGACTCTGCGAGCAGATGTTATAGCAAGCAAGAAGACCATCTTCAGCATCAACATCTGGAGCGACATAGTGGCCAAGGGTTCAAAGGGTGGTCAAGCAAGAGTATCCAGCACTAGGTCTAGGTTCTAGGGCAGAGGTGGGGTGGGGGGGTCTGTGAGGTGGGTTAAGGTTTGTCAAGCCTTTTAGGAACCTCTTTGTAGCTGGGTGGGCAAACACGGAAGTGTAGTCTGTTGAGTGCTGGGGAGGCAATAATTGCCATGAGATGTACATTCAAGAAAGCAACAGCTATACCCGTTTGCTTCAGGTAAAGGATATACTCAAGAATCTGGTGCAGAGGTGATGCATGTGGTTTGATCCGGTTAGCAGAACACCAAGAAGCGAATCTCCACCATTTAGAGAGATAAGTAGCTCAAGTGGTGTGCCTCCTGCTGTGCATCAAAATGTTGTTGACCTGCTCTGAGCAGAAATTCTTGGATGCACAGAACCAGCTAGGAACCAGGCAGTTAGGTGCAGGGTGTGGGGCTGCAGGTGCAAGAGGGAACCGCAGTCCTGCATCAGCAATCCAGTAGATTGGGAAACAGAGACATGTGGAGGAGGAAGGGGAACCATGGCTGGCATGCCCAGGTGGGGGCTATAAGAATCAGCTTGGCTCCATCTGTGTTGATTTTCTCCAGGACCCTGGGTATAAACACAATGGGAGGAAATGCATACAGGAGAGACTCCCCTCAACTGAGGAGAAAGGCATCCCCTAGGTATCCCCAACTGATGCCTGCCCTGGAGCAATAATATCAGCATTTCACATTCTTGTAAGTGGCAAAGAGGTCTATTGGGGGAAAACCCAGTAACGGAAGATACATTGAAGTATGTCGGTGTGGATTTCCCATTCATGGATGGATGTGAAATGTCTGCTCAGGGAGTCTGCAACAGTATTGTTGGCATCAGGTTAGTACAATGCTATTAAAGTGATCTTGTTGAGCATACTCCAATTCTAGAGGCAGACTGCCTCTGTACAAAAGGATTGAGACTGTGTGCCACCCTGGCAATTTATGTAATACATTGTGGCGATATTGTCGGTGAGTATTCTGATAGTTGAGCTGCAGATGTAGTCCTGGAAGTGTCTGCAAGCATTGAAGACTGCCCTGAGCTCAAGAAAGTTTATGTGGAGGGCTGTCTCTCCTGACGACCACCAGCCATGCACAGATTTGCCATTCATATAGGACCCCAGCTGAAAAGGGAGGCATCCATAGAAATCCGGGCCGAAGGCTGAGGAAGGTGGAATGGAAAACCTTACAGGAGGTTGAGCAGGTCAATCCACCATTTGAGGGACGTGCAAACATTGGGCGGAAGAGCTACTGTTCTGTGGACATGGTGTCTTGTAGGGTGTCAGGGGGTATGCCCCTGTCTGGAGTTTCGGCCCCCTCCTACCGGGCCTATACAGTACCCAAAGTCCCAACGTAAAAGTCCAGGCCCCACTATCAGGTCATATATGGTACTAGAGGCCTAGCCGCTCTGAGAAGCCTCCCCTGGCCCAGGGTTTGCTTATCCAGGGAAGGGAAAACGGGTGGTAGGGGGACCCGGGCCCTCCCTCTCCACCGGATCACAGCCCAGGGCCCTTTAGGCAGGGCCTATGGCTCCTGCCCGCTCGGCAGGGAATCCAGCCGATACATGCCGAGCCAAACTTTATATCCTTTGCCCTGGGCTGCTTCCTACCAAGCCCTGGTTCCCCTGCGGCCCCTTTGCCTCTGGGGCCGTACTTGCCGGGGTTGTGGGCGCACTCCTGCCTCCCTGGATCGGCGGCTGCTTTCTCCATGTCAGGGTCAGGCACGGGCGGCGGCTCTGGTCCCAGGTGCGGCAGGAATATTGGCCCGACCTGGTCTCCTCCCTCACCCTGCGGCCTCCTTGACTGCAGGGCTCCTTCTGCCTTTATACCCGGCCACTGCTGGGAGCATGCCCAGCAGTGTTGGAGGGGCGGGGCTTCCTCCGCCAGCTGGGCCTGGGCTATCCCCTGTTTGTCAGTGCGGGGCCTGTCCGCCCCGTCACACGGGTATACACGGATGCCCTCCAGTGTTGGAGGCAGTGGAAGTGTAGCCTTGCGTGATGGACTGTGTAAGTTGTGTGACCCATTAGCTGTAGGCAAGTGAGTATTGAGACAGTAGGGCTGATGATTAGCACAGAAATCAGATTGTAGATGGCCTGGAACCTTTGGATGGGTAAGTAGGCTTGTGCTCTGGTAGAGTCAAGCTGAGTGCCTATAAACTGCAAAGCTTGAAAGGGTTTGATCGTGGACTTCTGTTTGTTGATAATTAGGCAAAGAGAATCAAAAGTCTGTCTGGTTATTGCTATTATATGCTGTGTCTCTGCTGAGGAGCATTTTTTTATAAGGCAGTCATTGAGGTAGGGGAAAATTATAACACCCCTTTGATGTAGATGAGCTGCCACTACCACAAAGGTTTTTGAGAATATCCTGGGAGTGGAGGAAAGGCTGAAGGGAAGCACCCGATACTGGAAATGTTCCCCGCCTACTGTAAAACGAAGAAATTGCCTGTGTGCTGGATGGATGCTGATGTGGAAATAGGCATCTTGAAGGTGAAGGACAAACCAATTCCCGTTGTCTAAAGCCAGAATTATGGATGCAAAGGTTACCATTTTGAAAAGTTTTTTTCGGAGAGGATGACTGAGTTTTCGAAGATCGAGTATGGGTTTCCAGCCTCCTGCTTTCTTCTGCACGAGGAAATAGTGAGAAGAGAACCCTTTTCCCCTGAACTTGTCCGGTACCTTCTCTACAGCTCCAATGGAGAGGAGAAGATGGACCTCTTATTTCAACAAGTTCTTGTGAGAAGGGTCCCTGCAGAGGGACGGGGTGGGTGGGGTAGTTGTAGGCAGAGATAGGAAGGGGATGGTGAAACTGGATAACACAATCTCCAAAACCCAATGGTCGGTGGCTCATTGGAGATAAAACGGCCACAGACGGTGGTGAAATAGGGGTGAAGCATGATATTTCAGGTTGACAATGGGAAGTGTTTAGAAGCATGGTTGGTCTGATTGCATCTCCTTTGAGGCTGCTGCCCTGACCATGGCTGGTCAAAACCACGTTTCTGTTGCCTATTATATGGGTAATCATGGAACCTCTGGTAAGGTAAATAATGTTTGTGCTGGTATGGAGGGGTGTACATACCAAGAGTCCGGAAGATGGTATGTGAATCTTTGCTGGACCTTATCTGTTTTCTCAACAAAGAGTTTTTGTTTGTTGAAGGGGAAGACCTTCACCTTGCTCTGTAACTCTCTTGGGACTCCCGCGGTTTGCAACCATGAAGACCTCCTCATCACAATAATGATAGCCATGGAATGGGCAGCCATGGAATGTGTCCATGACATCCAGTGCTATCTGGAGACCTGTCCTGGCAGAGGAATAGCTTTCCTGGTTCCTCAGGTTCTGAGTGATGCGCTTGAGGTGGTGGGCTTTGTGGTGGCGGTGGCAGGGGGTGGTGCTCCTGTGGCGTTACGGAGGCTGGTGGGTATCTGGGCAACCTATGACAAAATGGAGACCATCTCCTTGAATGTGACTAATGGTGATGATAAAAGGACGAATAGTAAGGTGTGTGGTCGTGATGGTAGTTATGGTAATGATGTGATTGTCCAGCTGAGGAATGCCTAGAAGAAAAAGCACTCCTGTGCTTCATCCTCCCCCCCTCCCCCCCGTATGCAGCATGTGGTGACAGCACAGGTGAGTGAGGATGGATTCCAGAACCTCTTGATGAGGGGGATGAATCAGAGAAAGGTGCCTGATATGGTATCGAGAGTCTCTCTGCAGTGCCGCAGGGCATAGGGATGGAAACCTTCAATGTGGTATGAAATCTGTTCCCGTTCTGTATGGGGAATGAGCGGCATAGGCGATCTGAGTGCTGGTGGAGAAGGTGATGGTACTGCACAGAACGTTGCAGAGACAGAGATAGGGATCGGACTCCTACACATGTTGGTATTTGTAGAAGCTTTCCTCAATGCTGAGAAAGCATTGGGCCTTTCCGGTGCCGGATTGGATTGCAGCACGAGTTCCACAGCAGCCAGTGCTGGTGACGCTGCTGGAATCAGCATTTATACTGGTGCCGTTGTTTTAGACGAGGAGGCCACTAGTGCCGATGTTGATCTGAAGCTGCCATCTTTTTAGGTCTTGTGCCTGGAACCGCCACTGTATGCAAAGTTTCAGTACCAGATGTTCTAGGCCGGTCACCCATGCCCACTCTGCTCAGTGGGACTGGCAGGAGAGAACGTGCCGGTGAAGCCCACATCTTTTTTGCTGGAGCGGCCCCTGCAGAGGACGCTGTCTGTTTCTGTGTAGTAGCAGGGCGTGGTGTAGCCACAGACTCTGAGTCCGATGGCTAGAGTGCCTTATCGAACAGGATTATCAGAAGGTGCATTTCCCTATCTCGCTGGGCTCTTGCTGTTAACTTCAAGCAATAGGCACATTTCTGAGGCACACGAGCCTTGCCCAAACAGCGGATGCAGGATGAATGGCAGTCTGAGGCCAGCATGGGCTTATGACAAATGTTGCATTTTTTAATGCCCGGAGAACCCAGCATCATCCGTTCGTAGGTGGGGGAGGGCGTTATATTGGTTTTTTGTCAGCGGCCTAAAGGCCAGTGAATAAAGAAAAGGTTTTCTTATGGGTTATTTTGCACTGTGAAGTCTAAACTGTAACAATTAACTATAAACTGGGTAATATTAACAACAACTAACTAATAATTATCTTTGCTTCTCTGACTAGATGAAGTTGGCGAGGGAGGGAGAGCTCTGTCTGTGACCGAGGGCTAATGAGCACTTCATTAGCATAGTCTCTGCTGGCAAAAGCCTGCAATGTAGATGTAGCCTGAGAGACCAGGTCTCTGTGCAGGCTCCCTCCAGCCTACATTAACCCCTTCCAGCCAATGTGGGGCAGTTTCCCCACCACAGGGCAGTTTTACTGGTAGTATAAAAACAATTATTTTTTTCTTGAGCCAAATTCTAACTACTCATATAATTGGTTGTATCTATTTCTAAAATGTAAACCGGGGAGAAGAAATATGGATGAGGACAAAACTTAGCTCCTAGCTACCTCTCAGGTAACTTCAGTGAGTGCAAGAAAGTCTCAGAGGGATAGCCCTATT
This sequence comes from Pelodiscus sinensis, assembly GCF_049634645.1. Taxonomy (NCBI): domain Eukaryota; kingdom Metazoa; phylum Chordata; order Testudines; family Trionychidae; genus Pelodiscus; species Pelodiscus sinensis. Next base: position 35,710,732 of record NC_134722.1, read on the forward strand.
AGTCTGTAACTTTAAAAATGAGTAGTCCTGTAAATGTTGTCCTGTAATAAGTAGTCCTGTAAATGACAGAGTACATTCAGCTCCTGAATGCTGATTGAAAACCCCTTTCTAAACTATAATAGTTTAATAAATGTCAAAGGCAGATGCTCAGCATCTCAGAAAAACTAGTCACTTTGACTACAGCCTTTAGTAACCTGTCTCCACTTGTAAAACACTGCTACCTTTCTCCAACAAGCCTGAAAAACACCCTCTCCTCACCCACCCCCACACACATCAGCTGCAGTGTAAGTACCTTTAATTGGGTAGAATTTCATAAGAAAAAAAAACAAAATAATTGAAAATATCCATCTAGTTAGAAAGTTTGGGACTTCAACAACTTGTAAAGGAACCTGGCAAGCTGGTTTATTAAATGAACACTCTTTCCTTTTTTGGATATTAATAAAAACATCATGAGAGATTTAGGAAAGCTGAAGTACTCTCAGATGTGTTCAGTGATTTTTCCTAGCTGTGTGTTGGAAAATCCACTGTGTAAAAGTTCCCATAAACTAAGGAATTTTAAAAATTTCAGTTCTGGGATGTTCTGTATAAAATTCTGGGAACTGATCAGAAATATAAACACATGATGTGGATTGTGCTTGGATGTATTTATATTAATAAGCCAAACTAAATTTAAATAACCAACATAGCCAGGAAATTCAGAGTTAAGGCTGACTCTCCATCTTCCCCTGTCCTTTTATGCCTAGCTATGGTAGCTCCTATGGTATGTAACTTGACACCATACCCATATGAAAAACTTCCTTTCAACTGGAACTGTGTAAGTATGCAAGCGATCCTTTAACACTCTCAGTCCATGAAAATGAGTCCTCTTGGCATAATAAAACTTCCACTCAATAGTAATTTAAAATGCGATTGATGAAATTTACCCTATTGAACCAGTTTCAAAAATGTGTATTAATTGTCCGGCAGATATGACCATAAAGGAAGGATAGAGTTTTCCCTAGCCTAGGGAGAGGAAAAGAATACATCCAGTATGAATAGGAAAGGTGAAGAGAGGAGGTAATGTTTTAATTAACGAGAAGAGAGACACAAGAAAGCACTCTAGCTATTTATGCCTACATCTAGAGCTGCTTTAATACATCCTATTTGCCCCCAAAAATTCATTTTGAGGGCAGAAATTGGAATACCAAAACATTTGGGTTTAAAGATTGCTCATGGAAGTTATAGTTGAATGGTCTCATATTCCTGTTCAGTGAGCTGGACTCCTTGGTGGGACTAGATGAACATAATTTGTTGGGGAAAAGTGATTGCCTTGGCTACTTGTATAACAGCAGCCCCCACTGTAGATTTCCCTACTCCGAACTGATTCGCCACTGACCAGTAGCTGTCTGTCAATGCAAGCTTCCGCAGGGCAATTGCCCTGGGTTTCTCCAAGGTGAAAGCAAGTCTAAATCAGGTATTCTAGTGCCTCAGGGCAGGGGAAGGCCATTTGCAAAGTTCCCACAACATTTGAACATTTGGAAGTTTTACAGCTGATGATTATCTGCTCCCTACAGCACTGTGCGGTCCCAGTCTGAGTTGGCCTCATGGAGCCAGAACCGGTGCTGCACCATGTTCAGAGGATTGACAGGCAGCTGTGCTAGCATCAGTGCCAGACTCTGCATGAGCAGGGCCTCCTTGCCGTGCTGAGCTTCATCCTCATCCTCTTCCTAGAGGAGAGACATACGTGTGCTCTTTAAGCATTGCGCCTTTCGGTTCCCCACAACACACATCACCATCACAAGGGCTTGCTGCAAAGTGGGCTCCGTGCTTGCGGTGCTGGGGCATCTGCTCAGACAACCAGGGCACCAAAAGGTGCAAGCACACTGCCTCCCCTTTACCTCATACCAGGGGGAAAGGACTAGGTGAGTGGCTTATGGGACGCTGGTGACAGGAGCTCCTCTAACCACATGCTGCAGAGTTTGCTTGTTTTGAAGCTGGCTATCGAATCCTGGTTTGGAGCATCTTCCTTATAGGTCAGTCGAATCAGCAAATTTTCAAACCAGCACAGATATTTATTAATAGTAAAGCCTTCCTGATGCTAGGCACATTGACAGCAGGGACGTGAAAGAGTAGTCAAGTAGTCGACTACCTGATAAGTTCCTGTAGGAGCTTATCAGGAAGCACTATCGACTACTCAATCACTCCCTCCTCCTCCCCCCCCCCCCCTGTCTGTCTCAGCACAAGCCAGCTGCCGCTGCTGCATCCCTTTTAGAAATGCAGAGTGGCAGCGTGACGGCAGGGGACCAGAGAATAAGCCAGAATCTTTGCACACTGACTCCTCTGTCCCTTTAAGAGTGAAGAGTGGCAGCCGGGAGTTGTGCTCAGACACAGCCTGAGCCGGCAGTGAATGCTTAAAGTGCCCTTCCTTAACGACTAGTTGAGTAGTTGGTGGAAATTCCATCGACTACTCGATTAGCAAATTAATAGTTAGTTAACATCCTTAATTGACAGTAGTAACAAAACCAATAGACACAGACCCAATCTCCAGATACTAACCTTCCCATTCCCTAAACTCATCTCCCACCAGTAACCCTCCCCTACTCCTCAAGAAATAGTATGGGAAAACCAACTTGCCTTTGTCTATGTACTGAAAATCACAGGTCACGCCCTAAGTCTCAACTGGGAAATACCTAGCTGAAATGCATGCCTTAAAACAGTTCAGATCCCCAGTGAAGACTTATGCCTTTTCCCAGGGATTAAATAGAAGATTCTGATCCCAAAAGGATCAGGGGAAGGTGCTATTAACACTTGCCTCCCTACATGGGAATCTTTGTGCACACTCCTTTAGCTAGGAACTAATGGGAGGAATAGGAAAAAGAAAGGTTGTTGCAAATGGTGAAAAGGACAGATAATAAATTCTGACCTCTGTATATTCTTAACATCTTTCAAATTTAGCAAAATTTTACAGAAAAGGCTGACGTATCTCGGGCATTAGACCAAATTGGCAGAAAATAAAAAATTAGCAAACCCCTTCCCCCAAAAAAACAAAACAAAAACAAACAAAACAAACAAACAAACAAACAAAAAAGCTGGGAACTCTGATTCCTTTATCAAGGAATCAAAACCTTGTTGACTTTCCATGCAGAGCTAAGCAGACAAGCAGATACAGCAGTGAAAATGAACATATCAGAAAGCATTACAAATAACACACAGCAGGCTGGAATCAACTTACATCAGTCCTAACACAATGGTGTGGGGGATGATTGCTGTGCAGAGTGTTGGCCTTTTGCAAGGTGGAAGGGCATTGTTGTACTCATATTGGGGTGTAGGTTGCAATGGGTAATTTACTTTACTTTACCTTAGATGTGACTCAGGAAACGTCACTACCACTGTGGGACCCAGTTTTCATATGTGTTATTTATTCATTCATTGGAAAGGTAGAGAAAGAATGACTCTCTGAAGCCGTGGCTGGAAGCCTGGAAACAGACAGAATGGGAAGACAAGAGGCAGAATTCCCCCCTCACTTCCATAGTCTTAGCAAAGCAAACATTCTGCTTAATTTAACCATTAGTCAATCTGTTTTCAGACAGGTTAGCCAAATATTTTTTTCTATGATCGATACTTTTTCAGTATCTTTTTTCCTCTTCTTTCCCCCTAAGTCATGCCACAACTTTACCAAAGATAGATCCAGGAAATGTGCTGAACATGTGTATACTAAAGGAAATGATTTGTCTAGCTAGGACCACATGAAAACTTGAGAATTTCCTTCCGCAAGCTCATGAGTTTTCAGTGGGTTGGATGACATTGATAGGAAAAGCAAATATTAAGTATCTGATGTGAATTTGCTGAGGCAAATAAAGTCAAAACAAGTACTAGAAGCCCCCTTCCATTTACCAAACCAGTGATAAACCTCTTTCCCAACTATCCATTTGTTCAAGTCATACATCTCCCAGGGGCGTGATAAAAGGGTTACATAAAATTATTTTCTATACTCAAAATAGTGTTACTATGGAGATGCTAAAAGAAATCCACAGGCAAAACCCTGATTTTTTATTTCAATCGGAGTTTTGCCCAAGTAAATACTGAAAGGGAACCACAAGGTTAAATCCCAGAACCCTGCATTTTTAAGAAACAAAAAGGGATTCGGTGTTAACTGGAGGGATGGCTGAGATTTTCAAATGGGAGTTGGGAACCTAACTCCCTTAGGGTATGTCTACACTAGCTCGTTAGTTTGAGCTAGGTAGGCAAATTAGGGCAACCGGAGTTGCAAATGAAGCCCAGGATTTAAATATCCTGGGCTTCATTTGCATGTTCCCAGGAGCCACCACTTTTAAATCCCCCTTAGTCCAAACTAATTGCCCGCAGCTAGATGCGGCAGTTAAACGTTAATTCGAACTAACTCCTTAGTTGAATTAACTGTTACTTCTCATGGAATTCAAACTAAGGAGTTAGTTCGAATTAACATTTAACTGCCACATCTATCCACATCTATTAGTTCGGACTAAGGGGGATTTAAAAGTGGCGGCACCCGGGAACATGCAAATGAAGACCGGGATATTTAAATCCCGGCTTCATTTGCAACTCCGGTTGCCCTCATTTGCCTAGTGTAGACATACCCTTAGATATCTTGGAATATCCCAGCCTATGTTTCTATAGGTGTTGTAACCCTTCTCTAAATCCAGTGCAACCCATATGTATGACCTGTAGGCAAACCTATGGGTTTGGATAAGTGGTTCTCTTGCAGCATTTACTTGGGCAAAACTCCCATTGAAATCAAAATGTCAGGGTTTTGCACATAGAGGTTCTTATCACACCAATAAATATTTTCAGGCAGAATATTGAGTTTAAGGTGCTGTGCAGACACACCCTATGAAACATCTTGTTCCCTGAGGCAACACTGTGCCTTTCAGATATACACATGAACCCCCCTCCTCTCCGCACTACCAGTGCATGCATATCCAAGAGGGAAAATTGGCCTGAAAAAAAAGTTACCGAGTAGTATATTCATCAAAGTCCTGTGCATATCCTTCAAACTTTTGCCTATCTTAAGTACTTGTATAGCCTCCATTACACAGCAGCTGAGCACCTAACAATGTGCAGTGTATTTATGCTCATAATGTCCTTGTAAGGTAGGGAAGGAATATTATAGATAGAAAACATGACAGTTACTAAATGACTTGTCCAAAAAAATCACAATGTTCTGTGAAGAAGCAGAACATTGAACCCAAGCCTTATGAATCCCAGGTTAGAGCCTTGAATCACCGGAACACTCTTCATCTCCTAAGTCCCATACTTCCATCATATTAACTAGTATATTTCAACAGGAACACAAGCCCTGCTGACACAATAGTTATTAAAAACCTAACAACTTTCTCTGCTCACCATACTTCAGTGGGACCTGTAGTGCACAAGCAATACAGAACAGGACCCTTGATGAATACACGATCTCACTATGTTATGAAGGAGATGCACTGAAAAAACAACAGACAAAAATCTTAGCTTTGGCTTGAAGAGCTACTTAAACTAAGGAAGAGAAACTTGGATGACGCATTTCAGATAAAATAAGAAACTAGCCAAGCCTACCCACAAAACTCAGCAAGTCTGAGCCAAATCTCTCTGAAGACTGAAAGAGGGAAGTTTGTACAGGAGCAAATATATAGAAATAAATTTGTATTCTGTTCCAGGAAAGTATGAAGACATAAGTAAGTCAGTAAATTAGAACAGACAAAGCCAGAAAAGTCCATTGTGATCCTCTGGAGTTGTTTACACAAGCATTCAGTATCTGGCAAGCTGGGGAATGAATCTACACCCTGCTAGCTAGCCTCATGGACCCTGCTGATGCACGTTGATGGTTTGTTAACGCATTTTACATAGATCAGTGTTTCTCAAAGTGGTCCACAAAATCACTTTGAGAAACCTCTTAACTGGCCACTACAGTTTGTTTATTTACCGGCACCACATACATGGAGCCTCGTGGCTCCCATTGGCTCTGGTTCACCGTTTGTAGACAAGGTGTCAGCCGACGGTCAGGGCAGTGAGTCCCTTATGACCGGCTGAAGTTCTTTTAAATTGTGCTTGGTTCTGTTACAGCAACTGAAGGAGTCAGGTTAAAGCTTAAACAGTTACTATTTATTGTTACAGGGTAAACTTAGTTGTTAAATGCTACTACTGTGTTACAGATAACACAGACACTACAAAGGACAGGACAGAAATTACACTAATAAGTCACTTACAGGTACCATGAAATCTTTTTGGTTCTCTGAGCTCTTATTAAATGCATGCAAAATAGACACATAGCAGGTATATATTCTCACCCCTGCGTTCCAGACTTGGCGTGGCCAGTGTCTTTCTCTCAATCCCTCGGGAAGAAGTAGGGCGAGGTTGGGCGTCCCACAGACCTCGGGAGACAATCAATACCTGCCAGCAGGTATAGATGATTGGAGCTCAAATGGGGTGGGCTGCTGAACCTCTTTTATACCCCTTGGGTCATGTAGGCTTCTTCCTGGTCTCAAGTGGCCAATTAGGAAAAATGGCTTTGAATGCCAAGTTTCCCACGAAGGGTGCAAAGCATAATTCACACCTGGGAAAATGCAGACAATGGGCACCTCTGGTATGTGATGGGCAAAGATTCCTCTCTGGGACAGTGCAGGTGTGTCAATTACTGGTATTAGCCATCAGGGCGACGGGAGGCCCCGGGTCATCAGCTAGCCCATTTACTGTCTGGTTTCTGTTTATGGTAGAGTCAGGGACAGGCAGCACACCTGTGTTCCCAGGGCATCAAAGGCTGACTGCCTTTCTCTTGCTCTCTGGGGGGGGGGGGGGGGGGGGGAACAAGATGGGGTTCGTGGAAAAACAAGATGGGGTTTGTGTCTGGCTACACAAGGGGAGCCGTGGAAAGCCTTGCCACTTCCCATGGTTCCCCTTGTCTACAAACAATGAACTGGAGCCAATGGGAGTCACGAGGCTCCACGGCTGAAGTGCTGGTAAATAAACACACCACAGTGGCTAGTCAACAGGTTTCTCAAAGTGGTTTCGTGGACCACTTTGAGAAACACTGATACAGTCCCATTTCAAAGAAGGTCTAAATCCAAACTCATGAAAGAACCAACAGTGTATATCAGCAATATCCATGTGGACATTTAATCATGGCTTGCCATGAACTAAATGTTCCTGTTGACAAGCCCCTAGTCTGACTTACTGTCTATCACAGGGTGGGCAATAATTTTCTCAAAGGGCCACTTCATACATTTTGGTACGTGTTTATGGGCCAGTTCTTGGGCGCCTGGAAAGGATGGGGCTTTGGGCAGAAGGAGTGGGGCTGGAGATTACAGAGAGAGGAAAAGGAAGAGAGTGTGAAAGAGAGACACTGTGTGAGAGAGATTTTGTGGCACAAATTGAGTGTGTAGTGCAGAGACTAGTGTGTGGCCGTGTGTGTGTGTGTGTGTGTGTGTGTGAAATGGACAGTGTGGCACAGATTGGGTGTGGGTGACAATGACACAGAGTGTGTGTGTGATGGCTGCTGCAGGGTAAGATTCTGAGAGAAGCCATGAGCTGTCTCTTTAAGACAGGGAAAGCTGTCCTGCTCTGTTATCTCCTCCCTCCCTTGCTCTGCACAGATGGCAAATGTGTGTGTGTATGTGTGGCTGTGTGTGTGTGTGTGTGTGAGAGAGAGAGAGAGCGAGCACAAGCATTGAAATCTTAGAAACAGGGCACTGCCTCAAGATACTCTCTTCTGAGACACTTAACATCCATGCTTCAGATCAGAGCAGGTCTGCTGTGTGTCTCCCTCTCCCTGACCCCTGCTCTGCAGAGATAGGTACAGGAACAGGGGAACACCCTGACTTCAGCATTTCCCTCACCCCTTCAGCAGGACAGAGCAAACTGGGGGAAGGGACTTCTGAATACATGCTGCTGGTTGTAAATATGCTCTGCTAATCTGCTGGGAAGGCTAGAGAGAAATGCTTTACAGGCCAGATGCGGCCCTGGGGCCGGATTTTGACCACCCCTGGTCTATCACAAGCTATGGCACTTCCCTGTGTTGACTATAGTATAGCTTTTGGGGGAGAAGGAGGGGAGGAATCCAATCTAGATTTTAAAGTTTTCATGTGATGAAGAATCCATCACAACTCTTAGTAAGTCACACCAGTGGTTAATAACTCTTGCTGTTCATTATTTGTTCCTTACTACTCATCTGGATTTGTCTAGCTTCATCTTGTTATACGTTTGTTTGCTAAAGTGAAGATCTGTCTACTGTCAAATTCCTGTTCCAAATCAATGGGAGATTAGTTCCTCATTCTACTAAAGCCCTTTTAAAAAAATCTGTCTAGTCATCTCTATGCATTCTTGGGCATCCTATGAGCTGGAACATGTGCCAGCATTAAAACAGATACCCTTCCATACAGAGATACACAAGCCCTAACAAATACTGTGCCTTTTTCTTCTGTAAGATTAAAGATATTTCAGCAAGAGCCCTGTGTCCACACAAACACCAGAAATGTATCATTAGCTAAACTGTTGTTGTAGCTGTGTTGGTCCCAGGATATTAGAGAGACAAGGTGGGCAAAGTAATATCTTATATTCGAGCTACTTCCGTTTGTGAGAGAAACAAGCTTTCAAGGTTATGTAGAGCTCTTCTTCAGGTATTCAGCTCTGTGTAAGCTCAAAACATTGTGTGTGTGTCTCTCTCTCTCTTAATCAGAAGTTGGACTAATAAAAAAAAAACCTCACTCACTTTGTCTGTCCATTAGCTAAACTACTATATTAGCTTTTATCCATCAAGTTGTTTTTTTAAAAAGCCACAAGAACTGCTGAGTGACCCTAGAAACCTGCTTGCAAAAGCTCAGATGTTGTTCTGCAGCATGATTTATTGTTTGCCACTGAGATGTAATGATGTTTCCTTGACCCTCTCCTTTACATAACCTAATTAAATGCTTTTAATAATTATGGTAATTAGATCATGAATACAAACAAAAGAATTTAAGAAGGGGATTTTCCTATCTTGTATCTATATTTACTGTATGTTGCATGAATTTCTTCCCCTATGTAATACAGAGCCAGAAAATCATCTGTCAAGGGATGATGGATGATCAAGCCTTCTAGTTAGGCCTCAGGGCCTGGCCCTGCTGCTATACTTGACTTAGCCTTCAGTAGGCACTAAGTGCTCTGTCAGATTCCTGCCAAGGGAAAAGCATATGCTTGTAACTCCCAAACGTGTGGGAACCAGAGTAAACAGAGACATTTTTAATGTTACCACACATTTTAAATCTGCTGTGTCATTTTCCTGTAAGCATTGTCCATATTTTTGTAATACACACAGTCATTATGGGTTTGTGGCTCTGCCCATCACTAGTGTTCTTTGTTGTATGTTAACCAAGAAAACAAATGAAAAATAAAAAGAATGCACATAATACAAGGCCATTTGGCTGACTGCTGCATGCTGTTATTGGGATATAAAGATGGGTTTGTGGGGAGTTTTCTTCCCATCACCTCCAAGGACATTTTGCTGATTGCTATGACCATGGTTTTTTCCCCTTAACCGATTTATTAATTCAGTGTTCCCTCTAACACACGTGCACAAACACTCTATCATTATCCATGGATGTGTTATAACTGTCCCATAGCTAAGGGCCAAACTCCATGTATTTCTATCCAGAAAATCCCATTGGTTTTTGGTGCTGTCTGGATGGAACATACGACAGCATTCGACTCAAGATCATAAATATTCCCATGATAAACTCTATTTCTCAGAGAGGCCAAGCACAATGCCAATAACTGAGAATAGTATTTAAAAATAATAAAATAATGGCTTTCTAATGCATTTTTATCTGATATTACAGAACGGCATTATCAGGTTTTTAAATTTATTTCTAAAGACAAGATATCGGGGCAAATTTATCCATGGTAGAACTTGCTTCCAAAGGATATATTCAAGGAGTGCATTTAGCCCTTTCATAAATGACTTTTTAGAATGTTTATTTAGGAATGGAGATTTTGTTCATGCCAACATACTCAAAGGTTGATTATCCTCATGAGAGAAATGCCCATTGAGGTTAATGAAAGTTATGAATTATGAAAACATTCTTTTCATAGGATGGATTCATCATGCCAGAGATCACCCTGCAGCTCTTATGAAATGCAATAGTTTCAGCTATCCCTTCAGTTCTAACATGTCTCCCCCGACCCCAACCTTTCCAAGAGATCTTCTTTGGATGACGCTAACCTGAATTTATTCCAGCCACCCTTCCTCATATACTTAGAGAAAAAACAGAGAAAGCAGCCCCATATACCAATCTCTTTGGAGACTGCAGATGGTGGAAGTTAGTCAACCATCTTCACTCTGAAAGGTACCTCTAGGCTACGTCTACACTGGCACCCTTTTCCGGAAATGCTTAAAACGGAACAGTTTTCTATTATAAGTATTTCCGGAGAAAGCGCATCTACATTGGCAGGATGCGTTTCCGGAAAAGCACTTTTTCCGGAAAAGCGTCCGTGGCCAATGTAGACGCGCTTTTCCGCAAAAAAAGCCCCAATCGTTATTTTTGCAATCGGGGCTTTTTTGCAGAAAAGAAATCTGTGCTGTCTACACTGGCCCTTTTCCGGAACAGTTTTTCCGGAAAAGGACTTTTGCCCGAATGGGAGCAACATTGTTTTTCCGGAAAAACTATGACAATTTTACAGTAGATCGTCATTGCTTTTCCAGAAAAGCAAGCGGCCAGTGTAGACACAGTCCCCGAGTCTCTAAAGGGGAAAATGCTGGAGTCTTCTGATGTACATGGAGTAGTAGATTTTTAGGCCATTCAAAGTCATCACCATGCTACATACAAACTTTGAATTTCCCTAGTGTTTATATGAGTGTCTATCAGAGCTCTGGTTCCAGCCAATGAAAACCATTTCTCTTATCACATAAAGATTGCCATTTTCATCTTTGAGTTTAAAAGCATCTCGGTTGCAGCTCCACTCTTCTGTAATATTGTGAAGGATTGCTTCCCCTTCCACCTCCCGCAATAGACACCTATACACGAGTGTATCCAAACATCCAGTCAATGCTGTCTTACAGGTTCACAGGACTTTGGGCTTAGCTGACAGCTATAAGCCTAGCTCATTGTTTGTAAGAATACATTCATCCCAGCACCTCTCCAGGCTTCCCTATCACAAAAGCTTGTCACTCAGACACTGCAGAGCAGTTGAAATGCCTTGATTCACTCAGCTGAAAGCCCCCAGGGCAAATTGTTCCAAAGATGATCTCTACCCTCCTTCTCAATCAGGTGTGCTGAGACCTTAAGAAGATGTGATGACCAGAGTCCTAAGTGACTACAGTAATAATTCCCAGTTCAGCAAATAAGCTCCTCATTGCAAACTCTACTAAGGCTCATGCACTAGTCAAGAAGCATCCAGAGTAATTGTGTCAGCAACTCTCTGCGAGTATTTTAAATGCTATCCCTTTAATAAAACTTGTACCTGTTATTACAAGAGAGTGCAGAGTGTCCTCGGTGTTCCTTTAAAATGAATGGATCAAGGCAATTTTACCAGGTTTGTAGGCATAACATGTATTAAATTATACAAAGAAAATAACTACTTAAAAACATGACGTAAAAGACTAAAATCTACCCTTAGAACTCAATAGGCATTGGAGATTTTTCATTTTATGTTTATTTTTGTAAGTACTGGAATATGGAAATGATGGGGGACAGTACCACTGGATGGAACTTGCAGACCCACTTGCAACATTGCCTGGCTTACCCACCTCTGTTCGATGCTGGGTTTGCATGCTGCATAGTTTCACTGTATAGTAAGGAAGCCTCCTGTAGAGCTTCTTGCACCACTATCTTTACCTGCTTTTGCTGTGTAGGGAGGTTCCAGTATATTTAGACAGAGAAAAAGCATGAGCTAGGAAACAAAATCTGGGGTTTAGTCCAAGTTCTACAATATACCTTTTTGGTGATCTTGGAAGAGTCCCTTTAGCACTCTGCGCCTCAATTTTCTATGTGTAAAATGCAGATATTAACATTTCACAGGAATCACTCGGAAGCTACAAAAATGAGTTCCATAACCCACACACATAAATATATCTGAAGAGCTTTGTGTAGATCAAAAACTTGTCTCTTTCACCAACATAGATTGGTCTAATTAAAGATAGCCTCACATACCTTGTGTCCATATATAAAATACCCAAACTTGGAGGAAGTTGCTATGTAAGAAGGACTTAGAATAATATGAATTTTAATGAGTTAACAGATTGCGACAATATTGTTTCCTACAAATGAATAGGTTGAACCTTTCTAATCTGGCACTCTCTGATCCAGCAAAATCTGTGGTCTGGCATGATTTTAGTTAGCCAGATGTCCATTTATCATGGGTGTGACCAAGTTTCCCACGGCCGCAAGCCCTGGCTCTCAGTTTTCTGTGCTGAATTTAGCTCTAATTTATCCTTAAACAAGCAGTGGAAGTGTTGGTAATGCTGCTAGACAATATTGACCTCCTGCGGTTCAGCAAATCCTCAGTTTTGGCACCAGCCAGGTCCTGACGGTGCCAGAGTAGAGAGGTTCAACCTGTATTTTAATTCAGCAGAAAAAAAATGATACAATTGAGATTTCAACTCCCCCGCCCTCCACTTCAGGTATCATCTAGGTCTCTCATTCCATAATCTTGTCCGATCATTTTAACTAAGCGTGAATGTCACCAATTACTAGCCACTCCAGAGAAGAGAGTTTCCATGAAGATCTTTAGGGCAATATTTTGTGAACCCGAGGACTGTGCTTTGAAGGGCTAACCTTCCCAGGCAGAAAGTCTGAGTGGGAGCTGTGTGGCTCTTGCTGTTGTCATGCACAACCAGCTGGAACCCAACACAGAGTGAAACAGAGCTTTTGCAAGTGCATTCATCATGGAGTGATCATTGAACTGGCCTAGATCTGCACACACGTCCCTTTGGTGTCACTAGGGTCTGTGTTCATGGATCAAGGACATATCGTGGATCATATTTTGTAGGCCCCTATGCTTTGGTTACAGTTAAATACTTTGCACACAGTTTCTAATGAGGGCCTTAATACATGAAAGCACAGATGTTATGCTTCAATGAAGCACATGAGATCTTTTATGGGGAAAAGGCAGTACTCTGCATTTATTGAGAATACAACAGTTGCATACGCTTTTCAGTCACTCACACACACAAACACCATACACACAGTCGCGCAGGACGATGTTATAGTTACCAGTTCAGAGTCTGTATCAATCTAGTGGCCAACTAGATCAATCACAGAGGGGGAGCTGGGCTCTGTCGGCTGTGCAATCTGATGATCCTGGAGTTAGTGGCAAGATGAACCCAAAGTTCCATAGCAAAGCACCCTGCTTTTATAATCCTTTTCTCTGTTGAAGTCTATGTATTTTGCTGTGTCAGTCTGTGACCAGTTACATAGACTCATAGACTCCAAGGTCAGAAGGGACCATTATGATCATCTAGTCTGACCCCCTGCACAGTGCAGGCCACAAAATCTCACCCACCCCTCCTAGAATAATCCTCTCATCTATATCTCAGATATTGAAGCCTTCAAATACATTGAAAACCCCAAGATGCAGAGATCCTCTAGCTGTGATCTGTACCCTATGCTACAGAGGAAGGCAAAAAACCTCCAGGGCCTCTGCCAATCTACCCTGGAGGAAAATTCCTTCCCGACCCCAAATATGGCGATCAGCTAAACCCTGAGCATGTGGGCAAGACTCATCAGCCAGACACCCAGAAAGTTACTGTTATTTTGTTGATGTTAATCATTCCCCAAACATCTCCAAGATGCTCATCCTGTCCTGGATTGTTAATCAGTTGTTTTTAGGGATGCCTTCACCTTTAGAGTCGTCAATCTGCCAATCTGATCAATTCTTGACTGTGGGTACACACAGATGGTTCTTCTGATGCCGATATGTCTCTTCACAGTCTGTCTTTTACAGTTTGTCTTCACCCGCTTTGCCCCCCCCCTTCTCTCTTGACCATCTGGCTCTAACGATGACCTTCACACGTTATCTCATTCGCACAAACAGTCCTACTTAAAAATGCACACATGCTTAAATACCATAGACTTCAAAGTTATCTGCATGGTTGGGGTGTATGCTGTATGTGTTCAGTGTACGTGAGTCAAAGTCCATTGACATCAATGGGACTTCTTCCATGGTCTTCAGTAGGAATTGGATCAGACCAACAGAAGAACATTAATCTCTTATGCTAGTGATCTGGCATTCTTCTTGAGCATTAAAGTCATTTGAATTTGCAATATATAAAATATGGGACTGCATGGGAAGAATTTTTAAGCCTTCCATCAAACACAACACATAGTACAGGAAAACTGACTATGGCTCACATAGGAATCCAGATGTCTGATGATGTCTAGCGTAATGTTGCTAGCACTCCTAACTGTGCACTTATGATCAGGACAGAATTACCATTTTGAATATGCTCTGCCAGTGACCAGAACACATTTTTACCATTTCCATCTCTCTTAGCCCTGCAAAACTAACACAGCAAAGCGAGTGTGAGCCGAATTCTACGCTGGCTCATGATGCTTAAACAGAATGTTGTTTTTAAACTGCTGATGAGCACTCCAGATTTTTTGAAGAGCTCTTTCCCGAGGTCCACGCCTCCACTCAGTGGGAAGACTTGTGTCTTTTAATGACCCTAAAAACTATTGGGACAGGCATTTCAATTGCTGTCAGGTTACCCAGAGCAGATTGGGCAAGAGATAGGAATAAGATGAGAAGCCATCCACTGGTCATCCAGGATAGGCTCAGAGCCATAAGCCAACAACCTTTTATAAAGTTAAAATACAGGTTGGACCTCCCTGGTCCAGCATCCTCAGGACCTGATTGATCCTGAATAAGGGAATTTGCCAGATCAGGGGAGGTTCCCTGCCACCAACCTCCCAGGTTACTGCCCTTCCCTCTGGCTGGCTCAGCTCCAACCCCACTGCCACTGGGCTCCAGCCCTGCTGCTACAGGCCTTGGGCTCACTGGGGGTCTCCAGGGATGGAGCACCTCAGCCACCACAGCTCCACTTCTGCCCCGCCCAGCCGAGGCATCTCACGGACGGGGCTCACTGGTTGCTGGTGGCCCTAATGCTGCTGCGCCTTGACAGGTCTCCACTGGGACTGGTCTCTGTGACTGTCCTGTTGCTGCCATGCCAGGACGGGGATCCATGGAGACGAGGCTTTCCAGGCCCATTGCTGTCCAACCAGGGCTCCATGGATGCCCTGCTGCTGTCTCCATGCTGGGATGGGGCTCTGCAGGGAAGGAGCTTGCTGGTCCCGCAGCTGCCCTGCCTGGACGGAGCTCTTCAGGGACAGGGCTCACCTGTCTGATGGTGGGGCTCCCCACTGTTGGACTCCCTGACTGGCTGCCATTCCCAATCCCAGGGCTCTCTGGTCCAGAAACATCCATTATCCTACCGGACCATGGATATTGCTGGAGCAAAGAGTCCTGGATTTAAGAGGTTCAACCTGTACTGCAAAATAGCCATTCCAGCAAACAGCATGGCAGACTGACATGCCCTAAGCAATCATCTCTGGCCCAGAAAGGATTCAAATTCAGGTTGTAAAGAATCACTTAGACTTTCATATCTGAAGCTGAACTGGCAGGCTGGCAGCTAACTCAACCATAGTGGTTCCTTACTGGAGATATGAAAGTAATTGAAACAAACAGATGCCACAAAGCCATTTTTCTATCTATCTGTGTTAAGAGTTCAATGTGCATATCCCCATAGTGTGTATGTTGCTCCATGGCATAAGAGGATAACATTGCTTTAGCATAACTACAGCCTAACTTACCTGATCAACATCCTTACATAATATACTCTATACAAAAGTATATCAGTGTCACAAGCATGCACACATGTATACCATATGTATATCTCCATTTCTATTTTCAGACCACCATGTCTTGCCATATGAATACACTCCCAAAACTGCACAATTCTCATATTGGCAGACTCTGCTCAAGGGAACCAGAGTTGATTGACTCTAGACACAAATCTCCTTCCATCAGAAGAAGGATTTTCTTTTGATGCAGAAATGATAGCGCTGCCCTATATGAAGAATCCATTCTGAATAAAACTACTTTCTACATGAATCAAATATGCAGTGGGGAGGGAGGGGGGGAGAGGGACTTATGTTACTATAGCTACTTATAGTTTTAATATGCAATGTCCCTATAGTTTTTTTTCTCCCTGAAATTTAAATATAGAAGCATTAGTGTGGGATAAATATGATCCACAGATATTCCAGGATTTAAAATCACAACCTATATATGTGCTGTGTCATTTACAAAGCTTAGAAATTAATATTAAAACTCCATCTGAGAAAATTAATGTCTATTTTTATACTTATTTTATATTTGGTAAATTTAATTTAAGGCATGTAAGATTGAACATGAGAGGACTATTCTAGGATCTTAGTCATAAAATTAAATCACTGCTGCAGATTCACAGAATGGTTAAATAGTATTCTTAAATTAAAGTAATGACATTGTAATAATTTAGATTGTCCTGAAACAATACTAAAAGTGACTAAAAATAAAACACTACATCTGGCCATTTCAATTAAAATAAAGCCTGTTATACTGTAATAAAAAAGCATTTGGAATTAATATGGTAAAATATATGCCACAGAATCCTTTGCTTTGATTGACTGAGACTGATTAAACTCTGCCGTGGGCTCTGGCCACCCGGGGGAAGCTGCACTGGATTACACAGCACGACTGAGACATCTTCTTTAAATAGGTATTTTAAAAAGTCATGATCCCCTTTTCCACTCAATGTTCTCTGTAAACATTTGGGAAATGAATCATTCGTCAGCCACTGAATATAAAACGAAGTGGAAAAAAATACAGAACTTGGGATAAAAATGGATGTGTTTCCTCAAAGAGACAAGGAGGGTTTTCTGTAAAATGAAAGTGCAGTTTTAAAGATATGTTAGATCTATGGAAAGCTATTCTAAAAGGATGAAATTCACCCGGTCCAGAGGACCAGCATAAGGCTTACATACCACTTTAATCATAATTGAGCAGTATTTTGAGGACATAGGTAGACCATAGGCCTCACACTATCATTTTGCACTGGGCGAATCTAAACTTACGAGATTGTCTTCGCTGCAGTGAACTTGAGTAATCTACTTTCAAGAGCTGCCACAATGTGAAGCAATGCTCAAGTTGACACATCTACACTGGCACTGTATTCAAATGTGTATGGCACTAAGGTTTCTGGGGGGATATCCCATAGCACCATAGTAAACTGTACCACTTTAAGAATCTGTTATTTTGGGCAAATAGGAGATATTGTGGGAAAACAGTGGAGGACCAGTGGCACTCAAGTGGTGCTAGCCTGTATTCATATTGTTAAGTGATTATGTTAACACCAACAAGTGTGTATACATCCTCTTAGGCCAGCCATTGTGATTTATAAGCGCCGTTGGACCTGAGATTTTGTACATGAATGGGACTCATTTTGCAGGGGTGAGGAGAAAGACACCTATTAACTGCAAAGTTACCTGGAGTTGTAATATATTGCTTATTAGTTCCCTCTAAATCATGAACCACCTAGGTGTAGGGGGGAAAGCCTGATATTACAATAAATTGAGGATTTCCCGGAGGCATGTTAGTTCCTCAACTCCCATTGAAATCAGAGAGCCAAATTTGGAAGACTTAACTCAGGCAAAGCTTCCATTAACTGAACTTCATCTGGAATACTATTTGAGTAAGGACTTCAGAATCTTACCCAAAAGAGAGCTTAGCGTCTCTCCATACTTCACCTCGGAGGCTTATCCACATCTCTTTCTTAACCACTTGGGCCCAGCAAAATAATGATAAATAATAAAAAAGTTAAAAGTGACCACATGTCTCCGGAGAATTGCCTTTCTTGTGCATGTCTCCTCCTTCTCAAGACTTCCTGCTTCCATTTAAAGCAGGAGCATTGCAAGACAACATGTGTTTCTTGCTACATCCCAGCCCTTTCAGTTCTGCTGACAGTGACAGCTGGCAGAGGCAGTGAATAGGGCACTAAAACTTCAAAATAATAATAAATGGAGAGATTTTTTTCAAACCTCAGTAGAAGATTCAGCTCCCACCAACTCAATATTTGACAGTTCATTCACATGTTTGTTTTGAGATCAGCTGTCTTTTCCCACCAACTTCTCCCTAACAAGTGAGAATGCCTGTAAAATGGGGTCCCAGCTTTGTTTTAAGAAAAAAGCCTTTCATTTAGGCAATTAGTAACCCAGTTTTATAAGCAGAGAGACTGTGACATTTATGTACACACCCCCAACAGCTTGCCTTAGGCACACTGTGACATGACTTGTGTGAAACATACCCTAAATACGGAAGAGCCCAAATTAGGAAACATTTATAGACCATGTAGCTCTCTTCACCTGAACTAAGAATATAGACTTGCTGAAGGGTGTAAATAGGTGTAACTACTGAAAACACTGATTTAACCCTAATAAAAATGTGACATATTTTAGGCATTCTATGATTGTACAATGGAAAGAATGCATCTGATTAATTGCACATACAAAGTTGCATTTGCACATATAAATCACAACTGTTGTCTGTGATTGCAAAATCTTGCAGGTATATATTTGATAGCAAAAATACACATTAGTTTGAAGTCCACCAAAGACTGGACACTGAAAGATCCATAACACATTAAATGCACAAAAAATGAGTAACAAGGATTTAATCTGTGATGAGCACTGGACTGAATGGTATAGAGGTTTCCTAATGGTAAGAAGCTGTTTAATGTTGAGAAAACAAATATTTGTAATTGTTGACATTTGTGCTTGAACAACTAAGCCAAAACATTATGTTTCTCAACCACAGAAAAAAGATTAACATTTTTAAGGATCTGGATGCATTTGCCCTTGGCAATAAAGATGGGCTGATGGGTGGTTCAGGCCCAAATGTTCCTCTTTACATTTCCCTTTGGACGGGAGCCACAGAAACCCCCTTTTTTTAAAATGTTGGTTCAGTGGAGGTTAGATACTGTGAAGAGAGAAGCCTGGATGTAATAGATTGTTTTGCAAGGAAAATATCTATGGCATTGCTTCAGGAATCCTATAACGATAAAACGATGGGCCCATTCAAGAATTGTATTTTCAAAATAATTTCCAATAGAATATTCAGTTACCCACATCATCAGAATGCAATATTTTTTCTTAGCAAGAAAATTTGGAGGTTGAATAATATAAAAGCTCCCAAACAAAACAAAAACCACCCACAAACAGTCTTGACTTGTTCTCCAAAAGAAACAAAAAACAAACAAACAACTACTAAACCAAAAAATGCTGCTTAGCCACTGGAAGTAAAATAAGTCACTTCTGAGAAACATCCTATTTTCCCAATATCGGCTTTCTTAATTAGGATTTAAAAAAAAAAATTTAGATTAATCATGATCCACTAAACTTTTGTTTCATGCAATGTTTTGCCTTTATGGCTACATCTTGTTCCAATTTGGATTTCATCCATCCCAGTTTCAAAATAACCATGACTTTCATATAGGCTCTCCATACACCAGATCTTATATGTTTGTGACCCTAAATAAGCAAGGGGCCTTTGATGTTCTTATGTATTTCAAACCACTTTGTCATTTCCCGTGATATATGAGCCATGCTGTAATGACATGCAGTCATTATTGGTTTGTAGAAGTAACTGATGTGTCTTCTCTTGATATAAGTTTACTATAGAACAAATTTACTGTAATTTTTCTGTTAACTAGTACTTCCCTATTACAGCACAGAAAGGAAAGGGGGCCATGGAGCATTAGGGGTTTAAAAATGGATTTTTTTTCATGCAGCATCAGGTATTTGTAATAAATAAGGGTGCAATTCTAAAAGGAGGAGGACAAATAATAACAGACTAATCATCTTAAAAGGAATTTCCAGCAAACAAAGAAAAACGTTTTGCTAAGTTATGGACAGGTCTCCACATTGAGCACAGCAGCTTGATTGTGGCATTGTATAGTCATCCTATTATATTTCCAGGTTGCAGTTCAAGGCTGTTGGGTTTTGGCATTGTCAAAATGAAACCGAGATTACGTGGTATCATATGTCAGGCAGCTGAAGCAAAGACTTTCTATTCTAAAATGTTTGTCATTCCCGACAACAGGAATGTATTGCGTTAGGGCAGGGGAGGGGGAACAAACAAAATAGAGGTAGTGAGGTGAAGGTGGTGAGTTGGTGCTTCTGCCCCTGACATTTCAGCACTTCTGGCAACATCTCTGAGAATGTTGTTACTTTTACCCAATGCTACGAAAGTTCATGTTTTCCTCCAGAAGGGCATGTGTGTGTGAGGGTTGGAGGGGAGGCGGGGACTTTAGCAATTATTTTTTAATGCAAATGAATGTTTATTTCATGGCCTCAAGTTTTTTAGTCCTGGTTGTTTGTGACAAACATTCCACAATAGGCTATTTAAAGACTAGCATATGTGCCGATGCTGAAATACACGGAGCTGAAGTCGTTAGACAATAAAAATGAAAGACGACAATAACATGCCGCTAATGGCTTTAAATGATTACATTGTAGAATATTTACTAGTACATCATGGACAGGATATCCCCATTGCTCCACACAAACCTGCGCTCCATCAATAGACTAATCTGTATCATGTAATACATGGTTCTTCTGTTGCAAAAATGTCTTGTCTGTGCTATGGTCTCAGAAGTAAATATAGATTTTGATATAAAGGGTTCATATTGCTCTGCATCAAATAACTCAGGGTATGTCTACACTAGCTGGTTAGTTCGAGCTAGGTAGGGTAATGAGGGCAAGCGGAGTTGCAAATGAAGCCTGGGATTTAAATATCCCGGGCTTCATTTACATGTTCCCGGGAGCCGTGATTTTTAAATCCCCCTTAGTCAGAACTCCGTGCCCACGGCTACACGTGGCACAGAGTAGGTAGTCCATGAGGAGAAACGGTAGATCAAATTAGGATCTTTAATTCGAACTACCTAGTCCATGCTGCGTATAGCCGCGGGCACGGAGTTCGGACTAAGGGGGATTTAAAAATGGAAGAACAGCTAGCCAAAAACTAAAAAGCAAGTATTCCAAGTACAACAGAAACTGGAAGCTAAACAGTCAGTGGGGCTACTGGATGATTGAGATGCTAAAGGATCACTTAAGGACAATAAGACCATTGCAGAGAAACTAAATAGATTCTTTTCATTGGTCTTTGCAGCTGAGGACACGAAGGAGATTCCCAAACTTGATCCATTCTTTTAAGTCGACAAATCTGAGGAACTATCCCAAGACTAAGGTGTCATTACAGGAGGTTTTGGAACAAATTCATTAAATAAACAGTAATAAGTCAGCAGCACCAGATGACACTCTCCCAAGGGTTCTCAAAGAATTCAAATGTGAAATTCCGGAACTACTGACTGTCATTTGTAACCTATCCTTTAAATCAGCTTCTGTATCTAATGACTGGAGGATGTCTAATGTGACGCCAATTTTAAAAAGGACTTTAGATGCAATCCTTTCAAGTCTAACTTCAGTACCAGGCAAACTGATTGTAACTATAGAAAACAGAATTGTCAGACACACAGATCAACATAATTTGTTGGGGAAGAGTCAACATGTCTTTTGTAAAGGGAAATCATGCCTTACTAGTCTACTAGAATTCTTTGAGAGGGTCAACTAGCATGTGGATGAGGAGGATCCAGTGGATGTAATGAACTTAGATTTCCAGAAAGCCCTTGAGAAGGTCCCTCACTAAAGGCACATAAGCAAAGAAGGAGATAAGAGGGAAGGCCCTCTCATGGACTGACAACTGTCTAAAAGAGAGGAAACAAAGAGTAGGAATAAATGGTCAGTTTGCAGAATGGAGTGGTGTCCCCCACAGGTCCATACTGCTAGAGCCCTGCATGGATACAAATATCTATCCATGGATGTGGATCTCCACAGATACGCATTGGCATCCACTGATCCACAGGACTCTACTCTATGTGATGCTGTGTCCAAAGGAAATAAGCATGGTGCCACTGTTCCCATTCCGCGCTGGCAGCTCCTCTTGGCCGTGCCACTATACTGCTCTCAGCCCTGCTTCCAGCAGGGGGTGTTAAAGCTGCGCACAGCTAAGAAGAGCTGTCAGCACAGGGTAGACCTACATTCAAAAAGAAAAAAAAAAAAAAAGGTTAGCTGTACAGTAAGGGTTTTGAAAGGACATTGGAAGCAAAAAAAACAAAACCGTACTTAACACTGTCTCTTTATGTTACTGTCATGGTCAGTAGCTGCATCATAGTTTAAAAACCCATATACAACTTCTTTACAAATTTTTAATGCTGGCCTCTTTCCCATCCAATTAAATTTCTATTTACATAATGATAACTAAACATATTCACTTTACAGACACATCAAAACACGTCTTACAAAAGCCAGCGCAAAGTAATATTACACAATTAGAGCTGTGGGGAAAGAACTCCAAACAAAGCACGACTGTTGGATTATGGCTAGTCTCCATTTTTATTTATAAAAAAGGCAAACAAGGAAAAACCACCACAAAGTCACAGACTTCAGTTTTGCAACTTAAAGCTGTACGAGGGACAAGCACTGGCATAGTCAGAAAGGCCCACCCAATGGGCCCTGACTTCAGGTAAGTGAGCAAGAATGAGAGGGGGGAGAAAGCAAGCCCTGGTCTCGCTTCCTGGCTGGGACAGATGCAAGGCAAGCCTCAGTGCCCTAATCTCACTCGTCAACTGGCTCATTGGGTGGGCAGCAGAAGGGCAAGTCTGCATGCAAAGTGGGTGGACCACATCCCACTCAGGCCCACCTGTAGCTATGTCCCTGAGTAGCAGGTGGCTTTTATGTGACCAAAAAGAATTTAAGTTATCTATAATGTTTGTATGCCCCCCCCCCTTCCCTTGGTACCTCTCTTTGTATGTGTGTCACAATCTTTAACATATTTAAATTAAAAAATGCCCTTCTGATAGGCAACTGTTATTATCTTTGTTTACAGATGGGGAATAAAGGTACAGAGATTCCAAGTGATTTGACTAAGGTCACAACAAGAAGATGGAAAAGGGATTTGAATTCCAATCTCCTAAGTCCTAGGCTACTTCTCCTGTCCTTCCTCAGTATGCCACAAAAATAAGTTACAAAGTATACAGGAGAGCTGCAAATAAATAGAACAATGACTTTGGATAAATTTTGGTCCTTCCAAAATTCCCCTCTCTGTATCTATGCTGCAACTCCCAGTACATTCAATATACCACACAACTTGAATATACCCATGTGTAAAGTTTAGTAGTTTTCAATTACGAGGCTAGTATCCTGACTCTAAACCACACGTCTGTAAACTTCATTATAAAATGACCACTACCAGCTAATGCATCTACAAAAATGAAAATGATGAGGTGAAGTTCCATTTACATCAACATAATTATTCCAGATTTACACTGGACCTAATATGTTTTTACAACATTAATGGAAAAAATACTGAAGCCCTCTGCTGGCTGGAATAAAAACCTCTAAATCCCCAGGGTTTCTCAAAACAGACATGGTAGTCAAGTGAAAAAAAGTTTCTTCATCGTAAAGCTAGTGGGCACAAATACTGTTAGGATTATATTATGTGCCTACTCACATTACAGATAGCACCTAAAACTCATGTTTTAGAATGTTTAATTTTATCCATTTCTCAGCATTTTGTGCATAATCAACTCCACTCTTTCTCTTGTGGAGTCAGTTTCTTGTAAAACAGAAAATAAAAACAATCCTCCTAAAATCAGCAAGAGAAAAGGAGCAAGAGGAGTAAATATTGTAAGGATTAAAAGACATTTTACACAAATTAGATTTTTTAAATCGGTGATTTTTTTTAAAAAAAAGTTCAAAGTGACAGCGTTATTTAGACCCTGATTCACTAAATCAGGGATGTAAGCATATGCTTAGATATTTTGCTGATCAGGGATGGACTCAGGCATGTGTTGATGTGTTTAGCTGAATTGAAGCCTTTAAAAAATAACTTCTGGAATTCTCAGATAGTGTGTAGCACTCTTCTAGAACCATTTGCCCAAAGGGATGGGGAATTCACTTACCCACACCAATATCTGATCAATGACAAATAAAAATATCTGTATATTAATTGTTTTCCACAGATCTCGAAGTGATTTACGAAAGGTCAGTGTCACTATCCCCAACAGAGAAATGAAGTTACTTGTACAATGTCACCCAGCAGGCCGGGCAGAATTGGGTACAAAACTGAGACCCAGTTCTTAAGCCTCTAGGCAACATAATGAGGTGTATATTTTTAAATAAGGTAGATCTGTAGATTTCTTTTTGGTTCTTCCCTCTTCCCCCCAGAGCAGAGCACCTAAATGTGGATTTATGAACAATACAAATGAGGAGGGGAGGCAGGGCATGGTCTTAGCCTTCATTCCGCTTGTTCTAAAATAGCCACTGCAAAGTGAGGAGACTAAGCAATGGGCTGATCTAGAACTGTACATATGAGGACATATACAAGTCCCACTAAAATCAACAGAAAAAGATCCCATTGACTTCAGCAGGCTTTTGAGTAAAAAGTAAAGCAACAATTCAGAACAGATTTAAGCACATACCTTGTTTTTATTAATGTCAATGGCACTTAAGCGAGTACTTGCATTTAAGCACATGCTTGAGTGCTTCACTCAGCATATATGTACTGCTGGCTTTAAACCTTGGGAGAACTTAAAGATATACTCAAAACTAGCTGTCACATACCTTAAAAGAAAAAAAATACAAACCCTTTCCTGATGTTTTTGAGAGCATACTTGAATGTATTAAATTTATTGCAACTGAAATTTTAATATAACAGAGTGTCCAAAATATTGTAACATATGCTTCAGGCAAAACTGAAATCTGGGTCTCAGAAGGATAAACATTCATAAATTATGCAATCTAAATTTATACAATGAAAATTTATAATAAATTTTCTGCTCCTATTGATCCTGATTCCATTGGCATTGCCCCAGCAATTGATTTAGCCATTTGATTACTTTGAGAAAGGGGTGGGAAATATGATGTTTTAGTGGGCTTTATAAATTCACAGCTACAGCTTTCAAGTCCAACCGATAATACAATAAAACATGGAGGTCATAAATGAAACAAATTCTGTAATTATAATATGGTGTTTAATGTAACAGCTTACTACAGGCATGTTTGATTTATCCAGAATGTTGTTTCTTTGAAGGCTACAGCATTACCAATCCCAAATAAATACACTCCTAGATGTGTTTGAATCTAGTTTAGTTTGGTCTGGGCATGTTTGACTATCTGAAAAAACATGGGGCATCGCTTTATAGTATTAGTCAATGTGTAGCTCTGACTCATCATTCTAAAAATCTATTTAATGAGAATAAAACTGAAAATTGCAAAATGCAACATTTCTCTTGACCCGTTGTCCTGTATGGGAGTGCACGGATGAGTAAGTCTTCCTACTTTCCTCCTGCACAAGTGACCAAGAGAGTGAATCCCATCATATTGGAGTAAACTATCATTGAGATTCTGCTCTGCTCATCTTTGAAGCTGGTACATATGTAGTGGCTTGGGAACGAAAGAAGCCCCAACTTTGCCTCCTTGCACTGCAAGACCTACAGGGCTGAATCAGCACTGGGAATGGCATGGGGGCCT
Organism: Pelodiscus sinensis; assembly: GCF_049634645.1. Classification (NCBI taxonomy): domain Eukaryota; kingdom Metazoa; phylum Chordata; order Testudines; family Trionychidae; genus Pelodiscus; species Pelodiscus sinensis. The sequence continues at coordinate 35,736,330 of NC_134722.1, forward strand.
TTGCTGCTGGTATAGGCTAGCATCAAATCACACTCTCTTAAAGCAAGGATGGCTTGCTGAGCCATAATTCCTTCCACAGGATGCCCGCGGGGCAGCATAGAAATACCGTGTGACCTCGAGCCCCAAATGATTTGCATTTCCCATGTTGTAACATACAAGAGCAGATTCTGCCAACTTTACCATGGTGTTGCATGACTTTTCCAACACACACATTCCATGCAAGCACTGACAATGTAGAGCACTGCTTGAAGTCAGCAGGGGTGTCCAAATCAGACCCACTGCATAGCCAATAGCTCATATTAAAAAGGGTATCGTACTGATGCACTGTAATGTGATTTCAAAAGAGAATCACAACACTTTGCTCATATTTTAAATGTTTTTTGAAGACATTGGATAACCAGCAGATAACCCGGTCAGTGGGGCCGACAACCAGTGCAGATCTGGGGGGCAAGGTGTTGGGGGGCACAGCTTGGGCAGAAAGGGGAGAGTCAGGGCAGGTAGCCCTGGCACTCTCCTCCCTCCCCTGCCTCAGAGTTGTGCGGAGAACTCAGCAAGCTGCTCCAGCACAAATTCAAAGGGCAGTGGCAGTGGTGGTCAGGCTCCGGAGTAATAGCCTTCTTTGTTGCCCTGTTTTCCCTATCGGCAGGCCTGCCCAGAATATCCAGAAATGGATGAAATTCATGTTTGGTTGCTTTGGACCTGGACCACAAAAAGCATGCATTTTGGACAAGAAACATTGGGTCTGATCATGCAACCATTAGTCATACCTTAGCCCAAAGTTCATGAAGTGAAGCCTATGGGTCAATGCCAATCCTTGTGTAAGCCAAGAAGGCTCTTATCAGTACATATGTTCAGCTCAACTTTCTATTAGGAGGGAGCAGTCAAAATAAAATTGACATGTGCAGTATTCCCGTAAGCTATGGGCTTGTGCAGCCACTCAGGCGAAATTCAAATGCCACCCAGCTGATTTGTTTCTACTGGTAGCGCACATTTGCACATGCTTATGTGCACATGGAAAAATGGATTCTACACATGGATAGAAAAAATCCACTCATGGATGGAAAAGATTGGAAGGAACATTGGTTCTGAAACAATTAGGGCACATCTACTCTGCAGCATTATTTCAAAATAACTGATGTTATTCCGAAATACCAAAGTGAGCGTCTACACAGCAAGCTGGTATTTCTAAATAATGTCGAGCTGAAGGACTCATGAGGAGTAAGAGAAGTCGAAGGAAGAATGTCCTTCTTTTGACTTCCTGCTGTGTAGGCAGCACCAAAAGCTGAATTAAGCTATTTTGACTTCAGCTACGCAATTGATGTGGCTGAAGTTGTATATCTAAATCGGCTTTTGCCCTGCTGTGTAGATGTGCCCTTAGAGTTGAGGAGCCAGTGACAACCAAGAAAGCATAGGTGACTCCTGAAGAACAGAATCCGAAGAACATTTTTCTTTTAAAACACTGATTTTGAGGAGCTAAGCTGATATGACTATGTTGAAATAAGAGCAAGACCAACAATATCACCTGAGCCCATTAGAAATATTGCATCCTTTTCTAGCCCCTAGATATATATGTTATGCTGATGTCTTATTTATTTATTTGGAGATCTTGATCAGAGTGGCCTAGATAACAAAACATTTCTCCTGCTAACATTTCCTAGACTTTATAAATTGAATTTCCTATGTAAACAGATCCCATAGTTCAGAGGGGAAAGATATCAGCTTTAAAATATAATTCCTGAAGACCCAAATGTTTTTGTTCCTTTAAAAATATATCTAATGGAGACTGCAAATCAGATGTAGCACTCACAAGTGGGTGGCAAATTCTCTTTGATATTAATGTGCATGTCTAAATGAAATATTTTTCCAAATATGTCTAGCTCCTAACAGTATACAATACAAGCAGGAAGAGATTGGAATGTTTCTTGCTAACACTAAATTCAATACCCTCCTATTCCCTTGGCCCTAAAAAGATACGTCTTCACAGATTTTTAATGCACTGAACAAAAACTTTCTAGGCTTATATACACAGGTCTCCCTCTTTCTAACTTCAGGGGCTTCCTTTTTGTGACTTCATCCATAAGCCTTAGCTACATTATAAAATTTTACCAAGTCTGACGCAATGCTGATCAGGCATCCACTTAAACCATGACTTCAGAATCATATCAGCTAACACTGACCCGGCAAGTTTTGAAATACTCAACAGTTTGCCCTGGTCTACTTTGATAACTGTCAGCATTATGGCAACTCACTAGATACTTCTCAACGGTTATCAAAATGCTTTTGATAGGCAATGGTGTAGAGGTTATCCCATGAAGTCAGGCTTTTGGTGTGTTGCCCAGAAAAGACACATTGAGTGGACAGATAAGAGCAGTAAGCTAGGACTTAGGAGACTTTGGTTCATATCCATGTTCCACTGCAGGCTTGCAGTGTGAGTGACCCTCACTTAAGCCCAGATGTTTAAAAGGTCCTGTGTTCAACATTTCAATGCCTAATGGACTTAGAAGCTCAAGTTTCATTTTCAAAAGTGGTGTTGGTAATTGGGATTCTAAATCGCATAGATGTATCTAAGGGTATGTCTACACTAGCCCCCTACTTCGAACTAGGGAGGCTAATGTAGGCATTCGAACTTGCAAATGAAGCCCAGGATTTAAATATCCCGGGTTTTATTTGCATGTTCCCGTCCGGTCGCCATTTTTAAATTCCACTAGTCCGGACTAACTGCCCGCGGCTACACACGGCAGTTAAATGGTAATTCAAACTAAGTCCTTAGTTCAAATTACCTGTTACACCACATTCCAGGAATTCGAACTAAGGACTTAATTCAAACAGGTAATTCGAACTAAGGACTTAATTCGAATTACCGTTTAACTGCTGCGTGTAGCCGCGGGCAGTTACTTCGGACTAGAGGCATTTAAAAATGGCGACCGGAAGGGAAAATGCAAATAAAGCCCGGGATATTTAAATTTCGGTCTTCATTTGCAAGTTCGAATGTCTACATTAGCCTCCCTAGTTCGAACTAGGGGGCTAGAGTAGACATACCCTAAGACAGATGGGCAGTGCTGTGGGGAAGCTCTTGCTGCCACTGTCCATTACCACTCTGTGAATGAAGAGCCACTGTTTCTCTGGCTACCTGTCCAACACCTAAATGAGCATTAAAACAACAGAACACAGATTGGAAGACATGTGCTCAGAATAAACTATTGGCCTCAATGCCTTTTGGGAAGGGAGGGTAGCCAGTGTTTCTTAAGCAAGTCTCTGAAGATTGTGGATTTCAAGGAGGCTATTTTGGCACATTCACATTCCACACTGCAGTTTTAAAACAAAGAATTGCAAAGAACATACCCAGTGAGGGGGCTAAGAGAAAAGGGGTTATTAAGCTGGTCACTGAAGTCTTATCCCACCTCAGAAAACACATCTAAAGCACACAGCAAGAAGCGTATTACCCCCCAGATAACAATACATCCATTTTCATAAGTTCATTTCAAACTTAAAATAATCGATTTCATTGTTCTGAAAATTCTAGCAGTTGTTTCCAGGCACTTTGCTGAGAGGGTAGAAACTGAAAAATCCCTAGCTGCAGTCTAAGTCCTAAAACCATCTAACCATCTAAAAATTGTGCTGGATGGAGGGAAAGCCAGCACTAAACATCACACATGTGCTAAACAAAGGACTTTCTGAACAATGCTAAACAAGGAATTATTCAAAGCACATCCCCCTTCTAACCATTGATTATGACCGAAGTTCACAATAGAAGAGAATCACAAGCTATGAGAATAATGGTGCTTTTGCATGATTCACCACTCTCTTTCTATGCAATGGTGCAGAGCAGTACAAAAAATTCCAGCATTTTCTGTAGAGTGTGGAATTCATACATGGAAGCCATCAAATGTCAGGCTGGGATTTTCAAATGAGATTAAAAGAATGAGCTGTCTGGCTCTCAACACTTAATGGAAGTGGGGCACTTAGCTCTCTGAGGGTGTGTCTACACAGCACCTTTACCTCGAAATAAGCTACACAATTTGTGCTATGCGAATTGCGTAGCTTATTTCGAGGTTATTTAAAAATAGCTTATATGGAAATTTGGCACTGTCTACAGAGTGCCAAATTTTGAAATAAAGTGCTTTTCCAACAAGCCCCTTAATCCTCATGGAATGAGGGCTACAGGGATGCTGGAATAGCACACCCGTTATTTTGAAATATATTTCGAAATCATGAGTGCGTTTAAAGATGCAGAATTGCTATTTCGGAATATTTCCAGTATCTCAAAATAGCCCCGCTGACTAGACATAGCCTGAGGGTCTTCTTAAAAGGCTAGCCTCAGCACCCAACATTAGGCACCTTGTCAAAGGGCATGTCTGCCCCATGGTGGCCCATAGAGGCTAAACATTGTTCTGTAGCGTCCTGCTTCAGTCTCCTCTTCTTAAGGCCCCATTCAGAACTCCACATAGTCCAAAGGTAGAGAGCTAAATGCCTGGGCTGAGGTTCTTCTTTATTAATCTAAACACATTTGAAACAAAGGTCTCGTCTACCCATACACCAAATAAAGGTCTCTCTGGCCTCTAATCTCCCTCCTCAGGTTCAGGGAGTTCCTCGGTCCTCCTTCATGGGCCTATGTTTCTCAGTCATGGCCTTCTCAGCCTATAATCTCCCACCTCAGTTTGAGGGAGTTCCAGAGTTCTCCTCTCTATGTTTAAAGGCTCTCAGCAACTCTCTCAACTGTTTCCTTCACAAATTCTTTCAGTAGCTCTTTGGATAACTAGATGTGCCACAGTCCAACTGGCTCCTCTAGCGCATTTCTGAATAGTAGCTGGGTGGTGTAATTCCTAGCTCAGATAGACATTTCTGCATAGCGTCCTCACATCCTTACATCCCTAAGGTGAGAGAAGTCTATGGGTAGCAGTCCTTCTCCTAATGCTGGCTCCCCCTTTGTAACACCTAGATACCTTCTCCTAAGCCTAATTGGGCAGCAGATAATCATTTCACAGGTGTCCTGGATCCTGCTTTCTTAAGGTATGTCTATATAGCAGCTGGGCAGTGTGAGTCCCAGCTCAGGCAGACTTACATACCCAATCTCTGCTCAAACTCAGACTATCAGAGTCATTGCCATGACCTGGATAGCAGCTCAAGCTTGCCTCCAGAACAATCCTGCCATATCCTCTGAGGCTACGTCTACACTGGCCCCTTTTCCGGAAGGGGCATGTAAATTTCACCAGTCGTCATAGGGAAATCCGCGGGGGATTTAAATATCCCCCGCGGCATTTAAATAAAAATGTCCGCCGCTTTTTTCCGGCTTTTAGAAAAGCCGGAAAAGAGCGTCTACACTGGCCCCGATCCTCCGGAAAAAGCGCCCTTTTCCGGAGGCTCTTATTCCTACTTTGAGCCTCCGGAAAAGGGCGCTTTTTCCGGAGGATCGGGGCCAGTGTAGACGCTCTTTTCCGGCTTTTCTAAAAGCCGGAAAAAAGCGGCGGACATTTTTATTTAAATGCCGCGGGGGATATTTAAATCCCCCGCGGATTTCCCTACTACGACTCATGAAATTTACATGCCCCTTCCGGAAAAGGGGCCAGTGTAGACGTAGCCTGACTGTATAGTGAGGTGCAAGTCTGAGTAGCCGCAGTCACACTATTCTTAGGAGCTAGCTCAATCAGTGCTAATGCACACACATCTATCCAAGCTAGAAACAAAGTTCCCGCTAATCTTTTCCATCCAAGTGTAGAGTATGCTTTATGTGCACCACAGCACGTGCAAAGTTGTACCAGCAATAGAAACAGAAACCTTAGCTGTGGGCACTTGGCTAATCTGATGGGTGGCATTTGAATTTCTCCTGAGCAGTCACACAAGCTCACAGGAAACAGTGGTTAGCAATTACACTACTGTGAAGAGATGCACCAGAGAGGCCAGTCAAACTGCAACACACTTACTTCCATATTCAGGCCCCTCCATAAGAGGTTTAATGGGAACTGTGGCACTAAGCAGGTCCACAAATCAGATCGCATGGCATGCTTAGGTATGGGGAAAATTTTGCCTCAGGTTTTGACTTTTAGGCAAGATCCTGTTATGTGGTCAGGATAGCACAGCAGAGGAGCAGCATGCACATGGCTATCAGAGGGTACTCTCTCCTGCTCTTTAGGAAGGAGCTCAGGCTGGGCCATCAGGCATTCCCTGTCTTCAATGAATATTGATAGTTATTCTGCATTGTTCTTCATTGACCGCCCTCTGAAACAGTAATGGAAGATGCACAGACACCTGTGAGGTAGATACCATCAGATCCAGTTAAAGCCATAGCGAGGATAAGGATCTGGTCATCCTTCCAGCTCATCTGTGAATGTATTTATTTATTTACAATATTCAAGGCATCTTACAACATTTTTTTAAAACACAAAACAAATATCTATAAAAAAAATTAAAATATGAAACACAAGAGGGGCATAAAACCTGTTAAAAGCATCTAGAGAGGAGGAACACACATACACACACAAACTCAAACACCAGTAAAAGCATGACTAAAAAGGGTGGCTTTAGCCTGACGCTGAAACAATCCTAACGTTGGCGCCATGCGAATATCCTGAGGAAGAGAATTCCACAGCCTGGGATCAAAAGCTGAGACAGCCCTGTTATGCATAGATGTTCATCTTATCTCCATAAATGGGGGTACACCGAACAGAGCCTTTCCAGCTGACCTCAGTCCCCCGCAGGTTCATATGGGTGAAATCGGTCCTTCACATACCCCAGACCCAACCCATTTATGGCTTTATAGGTCATAACCAAAACCTTAAATTGTGCCAGAAAACATACCAGAAGTCAGCGAAGCTGCTGGAGACATGGCATAATGTGCTCTGTACAATGAGGATTAGTTTAAAACTCGAGCAGCTGCATTCTGGACCAGTTGATGTTTCCAAAGGCTCTTTAGAAGCAGCCTCACATAAAGCACATTACAGTAATCCAGTCGGTATGTAACAAGAGCATGGATCACTGTGGCCAAGTCATGCTTGTTCAGGAAGGGTCTCAGCTGGCAGATCAAATGAAGCTGTCCAAAAGCACTCCTGGCCACGGAAGAAATCTGGTTCTCAGATGTTAAAAAAGGGTTCAGGAGGACTCCCAAGCTGCGTACCTGTCCTTTCAGGGAAAGAATAACCCCATCTAGAACAGTTACCATTCCACATTTCCAAACAGATGGCCTCCTGATACACAGGACATCAGTCTTATCTGGATTCAACTTCAGCTTATTTGACTTCATCCAGTCCATCACTGCCTCCAGACAGCGGTTTAGATCAGTCACTGCCACACCTGGATCTGATGTCACAGGGAAATAGAGTTAGGTATCATCTGCATATTGATGGCATCATCCTCCAAAACTCCTTATTGACCTCTCCCGGCAGCTTCATGTAGTGTTAAACAGCATAAGGAACAAGGGCTATGTCTAGACTGCAAGCCTCTTTCGAAAGAGCCTCTTTTGAAAGATACTTTCGAAAGAGCCTCTTTCGAAAGAGAGCGTCTAGACTGCACGTTGAACTTTCGAAAAAGCGGCTTGCTTTTTCAAAAGAAAGCATCCAGTGAGTCTGGATGCTCTCTTTCGAAGAAGCCCTATTTACATTGAAGAACGCCTTCTTTCGAAAGAGGAACTTTCGAAAGAAGGCGTTCTTCCTCGTGAAATGAGGTTTACCGCCATCGAAAGAAAAGCCGCGTTCTTTCGATTTAATTTCGAAAGAACGTGGCTTGAGTCTGGACGCAGGGGAAGTTTTTTCGGAAAAAGGCTACTTTTCCCGAAAAAACACCTGAGTCTGGACACAGCCAAGATGGAACCTTGTGGGACACGGTAGCACAATTGTCATGGGGTCAAATAGCAGCCCCCTAGCTCCACCTAATGAAAACTTAGTGGGCCATGCCCACGAAAGCTCATGATACCATCTACATGTTTTGTTAGTCTATAAAGTGCTACCAGACCATTTGTTGTTTTGAAAATTTCCTGACAGGTAAAACTGGAACCACTACAGAACAGTGTCTCAAATACCCAACTCCACCAGGCATTCCAGAAGAATACCATGGTCGATAGTATCAAAACCCACTGAGAGATTCAAGAGAATCAACAGGGATGCACTCCCCCATCTATCTCCTGGTGTAGGTCATCTACCAGGGTGACCAAGGCGGTTTCAGTTCCAAAACCCAGCCTAAAGCCAGACTGAAATGGATCTAAATAATTTGTTTCTTCCAAGAAAGCTTGGAGTTGCAATGCAACTGCCCACTTCAGTACCTTGCCGAAGAAGGGAATATTAGCAACTGGGCGATAGTTATTCAAATCATGTGGATCCAGGGAAGGCTTCTTAAGTAGCAGTTTTATCTCTGCCTCTTTGAAGGTGGCAGGAACCATACCAGATCTTAAAGTTGCATTAACAATCCCCTGGACCCATCCAGTTATCCCTTCCTGACTAGATTTAATAAGCCATGAAGGGCAGGGGTTGAGGAAGCATGTGGTCGGTCACATTTCTCCAAGCACCTTGCATGAGGGAGATCGTGACGCACTTTGCAGATAAGAACAGGTCACAGTGAGGAGCCAAGAGCTCCTCCATTTCATCATGAGTTCCAGACTGTAACAAGCCCCGCACCACTCGAAACAGTTCCTCTGGACAGCATTGTGCAGATGTGATACGGGTGGAAAAGTAGCTTTTCTTTGCTGTCAGCCCCACTACAGAGTAAGCTCACAATTCCGCTCTAACCCACAATCGATCAGACTCAGCTCTAGCTCTCCTCCAGCGGCGTTCTAGTCATCGCACAGACCGTTTTTCTGCCATCAACTCCCCAGAAAACCAGGGAGCAAACTTGGCTCAACTACCCCAAAGAAGGCGCTTAGGAACAATCATGTCAACTGCCCAGGCTACCTCGAAGTTCCATACATTGACTAGGGCATTGACAGGACCATTTCCCATAATGGCTGAACATAATGGCTGAACATTATTTCCCCTCCTCTGTGGAGGGGAAAGTCAGCAGGTAGTCTAAACTTGACCAGGTAGTGATCATCCCATGACAAAGGGCATGTAACCACATCCCTTATCCCAAGAACTCTATCACCCTTAGTCCAAAAGACCAGATCGAGTGTATGACCTGCAACATGCGTGGGGGAAGTTATTTCTTGGAATCATGGTATCCATAAAATCTTGAGCCGGACCAGACAGGACAGCATTCGCATGAATATTAAAGTCCAACAAGACCAGAAGCCTCGGGATCCTCAATGCCAAGTCTAAGACCACTTCGGCCAGCTCAAGCAGAACATCTGCCGTACAGCAGGGTGGATGATATACAAGTAGAACACCTAACCTATCCTAGCCACCCAAAATCAGGTACAAACACTCAAATCTATCACTTTGTTGGACTAAGGCCCTGGCGACTGAGATGGTATCCTGATAGACAATCACCACCCCACCTCCAAGACCATCAAGCTGCAGCTGGTGCTGTACCGAGAACCCAGCCGGGCACAATTGGAAAAGGTCAATGCCTCCCTCCAGTCCCGGCCAGGTCTCAGTGATACAAGCCAGATCGTCCCCTTCATCCAGGATTAAATCATGAATGACAGCTGTCTTGTGGGATACCGACCTGGCATTCAGCAGCAGCACCCTCAGAGCTGATGGCCAGGTGTTAAGGTTCCCAGACTTATTGAGTCTGGAAACAAGAGCAGAACAAGGAATAGCACATAACTGTCTAAACCTCATTTCCCTTGGCTGACCAGTCCAGATCTTATTGCCATATCTTCCCCTACCTGTCACAACTGCCACAATGCTGTCTGAACCTGCCCCCTTAGCCACCCCATCTGTGCCAAAGCACATAACAAAAAAAAGAGAATAAACACAGTCCTTCCTTCACCTTCAGGGTGGGCCCCTTCCTCTCACCAAGAACCTTCCCTTGTCCTCCTTGCTCTCACCAGGGACTGAATAGGTCACCAGACAACCAGCAAGTGTGCTGCTCTCACCAGCACACACAAACACACACTCAAAAATTATACTGTATCACACAAAACCGCCACAAGACACACCCTCATCCTTGGTCTGCCCCAAAGGGCTTCCCCAAAGGGCAGCCCCCTTTGGTTCGCCCCTTTGGAGTGGCCCGCCACCAGCGGCAGCCTGCTGACTTTAAGCCCGCCTATGGTAATGGCTGCAGGCAACACCTGCAACTGAAAGTTCTTAGTCCTAATGGGGCAGGCCTTTTACTCAGGAGATAGTGTAGCAACAGCAGGGCAAGATCTTTCCTTCAAGGGGGGCTGGGAGAGATGTTAGTCCTTGTTCCCAGCTCTCACCCCTCCCTCCTCCTTCTGAGGTCTTCTTCTGAATTGCCTCAGCCCATAATGAAAGGGGGGCAGGAGTGCACTGAGTACCCACAGCTCTTATTTTTTGTGATGGGGGTTGTCAGTGACTTTTTTTGTAGAGGACCATTTCACAAAGCAGGATCCATGTGTGGTGAATACCTAGGCTTGTAGCTGGACTGGGGATGTACCTATAAAAATGGCAAAATAATCAATAAGGCACCAGGAGTCAGCTGGATCTCTGGGATTCCCTGGCAGCACAGCTCCAGGATTATTTTTTTTAAAGATTGGATTCTCTCTCTCTTCTCCCTTAACATGCCACTTGTGTAATGAGCAAAACAAACCTTTATTCATGAGCCCTAACAAACTGTGACAAAATGGGTCTGAAACCAACCAGGCTGTGTGCATGGTAGCGGAATTGCAGTGCAATCATTTTACAGAACAAACTTGCCCGCTACTGTAATATCTATTTTGTTTGAATGAAAGGTGCCTATTGCTTACTGTTTAAGCACAAGGATGAAGGCTGATGTCACGCAGACTTCATGAAAGAACAGCCTGTCAAATACAGTCGCTAATCTTGATTTATTTTCTTCTGAGCAGGGTGCTTCTCCTTTTTAATCTTAATTTCCAAGTACCATTTTAAAAAAAACATTCTTGAGGTTCATCAGAAATGACTTGGATGATCTTCTGTTAAAAGAATGACTTTCATCCTCATTCAAATACATATTGTATTGGCTTAGAAACATCAAAGAGGCAATGTCTTTACATATTCTATTTCGAAGTAAAGAAAATGAGTTCTGTCTTTATTAACATTAGTAATGTTGATTCTTATAATGAAAAATGCACAAAAGCAATATTTTTGATGAATAGGTAATAGAATATCAGTGAATAAGAGCATTAATTTTTCTTCTGTGGCTCACTGGGATAATGCACCAGAGGGTTTTGAATGAGTATCAAATCACAAGTAAAATGAGGTCAGTGGTCTCTCCCACTCCCCTCCCACTCCCACTAATGGACATTTTTATTGACCTCAGAAAAAACCACCACACAGTTCAAGTACAACTGACAATGTCTGCTTGTCATGATCTAGCACTAAAACGTAAAACAGTAGGAGTGCTTTCTATCAGGCCAAAATTACTTTGCAAGAGCTTGGATAATGCTGTATGACTATGTCATATGCAAGTGTTACCTGAGACATTTATTTGATTTATGGCTGGAGCAGAGGAAGTGGGATCTTACAAGTAACATATGCTTGCCCAAAAGCAGGTATTTGTAGAATTCTTGCCAATATGCTAGCAAGTGACCAAGCACACAGATAGCTTATGTCCCATGCCGGGACATAGTGGGGATATACATGTGCCTGTCTGTTGTGCCTAGCACAATAGAGCTTTTGTTATGTTTCCCAACAGAGCTATTTATACACTGGGACTTAAGCATTCCTTTCAGTCTTTGTCATCTTTCACCACCCTGTCTGAGTGCCTCAGATATTACAATGATGAGGGCTATGTAAGCGGTTAGATGGGGGGCGGGGCAGATGGGGGAGAGAAGGGGAGAAGAGATAAATCCTTAAGCAAACCATCATAACAATTCTCTGAAATTTTTCATTCTCTAGTCAACAGAAGGGAACATTTTACAACGTTGTTATTTGTATCAAATACTATTTCTCTAATAAACTTTCTTTCGGTTGAATTCAAGGGGGAGTCACTGAACTGTTTCAGGCCAATACCACAAGCCAAATACACTAGGAAGTCTTGTAACTTAACTTCATTTACAGGTTTGGTTCCTATCACAAAGCTATGAATAGTGATAGAAATGTAGCCGTGTTAGTCTGGTGTAGCTGAAACAAAAAACAGGACTATGTAGCACTTTAAAGACTATCAAGATGGTTTATTAGGTGATGAGCTTTTGTGGGCCAGACCCAATTCCTCAGATCAAATAGTGGAAGAAAATTGTCACAACCATATATACCAAAGGATATAATAAAAAAAATGAACGCATATGAAAAGGACAAATCAAATTTCAGAACAGAAGGGGAATAAGGGGGAGAGGTAAATGTCTGTGAGCTAATGATATTAGAGGTGATAATTGGGGAAGCTCTCTTTGTAATGGGTAAGATAATTAATGTCTTTGTTTAGACCTACGCGTAAAGTCGAATTTAAGCATGAATGACTTTTCAGAGGATTCTCTTTCAAGTCTGGTGTTAAAAGTCTTTGAAGCAGGATGCAGGTAATCAAGTCGTTGAGACAATGCCCTTTCTGGTTGAAATGGCAAGAAACGTTTTGCTTTGTGATTCTGTCTAATATCTGTTTTGTGGGCATTGATTCTTTGGTGAAGTGTCTGAGACGTTTGTCCAATGTACATAGCAGACGGACACTTTCGGCACATGATAGCATAAATTATATTTCTGAATGAGCAGGAATATGTGTTCTTGATCTTATAACTCAATTGGTTCGGTCCAATAAATGGTATCAGCAGAGTGATTATGTGGACAAAGCTGGCAACAGGGTTTGTTGCAAGGGAAGGTTCCAGGGTTGGCATTAGTATGATATGTCCTGTGGTTGTTGGTAAGAATCATCTTGAGGTTAGGTGGTTGTCTATAGGAGACTATGGGTCTGTCTTATTGAAATAAAATCTTATTTCTCCGGTTGGGTAGTTGAGATTTATAAATGCTTGATAGAGAAGTTTCTGGCCTCTGTCATTGGGATTAGAGCAGATGCGGTTGTATCAAAGGGCTTGGCTATAGACGATGGATCATATGGTGTGTTCTGGATGGTGTGTTCTGGATGGGAGCTGGGGGTATGTAGGTAACTGTATGAGTTGGTGGGTTTTCTGTAGAGAGTAGTGTCTAATTTTCCATTGGTGATTTGTACTGTGGTGTCTCATGTAGAATGATCCAGGCTGAGATTGATGGTGGGGTGTAGGTTGTTAAAATCTCTGTGGAATGTCTCCAGTGTTTCTTGGCCATGCGTCCAGATCATGAAGATGTCATTGACGTAGCATAAGTAGAGAAGGGGTAAAAGGGGATGGAAGCTGAGGAAACGTTGTTCTAAGTCAGCCATAAAGATGTTAGCGTACTGTGGGGCCATGCATGTACCCATGGCTGTGCCGCTGATAGACACTGGGTGCTACATTCCACATCTTAATGACATAAAAAAACCAATGGGTACATCAGAACAATTTGCAACTTTTCTATCAGCTTCATGTAGCATGGAGACTCTAATTAACTATTTATTTCCCTTTTTTTCCTTCTCTTCCCCCCATCCCTTATTTATTTTGAAACTGGACCTTTAATAATTCCATTTATCTGAAGAAGTGGGTTGTGCCCAAGAAAGCTCATGATATCATCTACATGTTTTGAAGCTTCAGGGGGTAGCCAAGTTAGTCTGTACAGGATAAACTTAAAAAACAACAAATAGTCTAGTAGCACTTTGTTTTGTTAGTCTATAAAGTGCTATTAGACCATTTGTTGTTTTTTAAGTTTATCTACATGTTTTTTCAGTCTTTGAGGTTCTGCAAGATTATTTGTTGGTTTTTAAGTTTTTCCATTTACAGACTAACTTGGCTACCCCTCTGAAGCTTTATCTTCTGACTTGTAGGAAGGAATAGGGGGCAGGGAAGCTGGAAAAAGGTTTATGAGGGGGAGAATGTTCTGAGGTCTTGAGTGGAATAGTGATAGCACAGATTGGGAGGGGCAGAGGAGGTGCCATACACAGAAAAAGAGGCCTTTTGTGAGGTATACGATAGGGAAGGTCTGTCTGGGTGTGTCTAGACAGACCCCTAAATTTGAAACACAAAACTCATATTTTATTTCAAATCTATTTAAAAATAGCTTATTTTTAAATTTGGTATGTCTACACAGAGGGTATGTCTACATTTGCAGCCTATTTCAGAATAGGGCTGCAAATGTAGGCATTTGGAATTGCAAATCAAGCCTGGGATTTAAATAACCTGCACTTGATTTGCATCTTCCCGGTCGGGCATCATTTTTTTTTTTAAATTTACAAGCCCAGAATAACTGCCAGCGTCTAAATGCGGCAGTGAAACGGATGTTTGAAATAAAGCCGTATTTTGAACTACCTGTTAAACCTCATTGCAGGAGGAATAACAGGTAGTTTGAAATAGGGCTTTATTTCGAATGCCCGTTTCACTGCCACTTGTAGACACGGGCAGTTATTCTGGGCTTGTAAATTTCAAAAATGGCGCCCAGCCGGAAAGATGCAAATGAAGCGCGGGATATTTAAATCCCGGGCTAGATTTGCAATTCCAAATGCCTACATTTACATCCCTATTCTGAAATAGGCTGCAAGTGTAGACATACCAAGAGCCAAATTTCAAAATAATGCACTAATTTCGAGCCATCCCTTAACTCTCATGCAAAGAGGTTTACCATGATGGCAAAATAGTACTCCCATTATTTCAAAAAATATTTTGAAATAATGGGCAGCTTGTGTAGATTCAAGTTAGCTATTTCAGGCTAGCTGAAATAGCTGTGCAGTGTAAACGTACCCTCTGATAGAGAAACCTGTGGCACAGGAGCAGAGTTGGTGGATATTTTTTCACATTTCAAAATTTTGACATTTTTCATTTGAAGTTTACGAAATGAGGGCATTTTTGCAGCAACAATTTGGAGACATTTCCCCACCATCACCCTCTTTGTAGACCAGCTTGTACATTACTGAGTACTGTCTCTAATGGCAGGGGTCTATCATGCAGGGAGTGCCTCCTGGGGCTAGAAGAAGATTTGGAGGAATGTTTATTTCATGAATGAAGGGAATATGCTCTCTGGGGAAATTGCCATCCATCACTACTGAGAGCAGCCTCTCTACATCCTCTTGGAACCTCCCTTCAGGAAGTTGAAGGCTGCTATCAAATCCCCCCTCACTCTTCTCTTCTGCAGACTAAATAAGCCCAAATACATCTTAAAAGCAGGGAAGGATCAGGGAAGGATGAAGCTGTTTTCAGTGTGCATGGAACAACAGGGATCAGTACTGTGTGAAGAATGAATACTGGTGTGGTGATAGTGTAGTAGTGGAAGCAGAGTATGAAGTATTTAGAATACCTACCTTTTTCTAGACTGGAATATGGGTGAAGTTAGGAGCCACTTGCCAGTGGATCTCCAAAGCCCTCCTGTTGGCAAATATGGACCATTCAAACATGAGTGGCAGGAAAAGAAGAAGCCACAAAGCATTAGGAGATTCCTGGGTAGTTCTTCCTCAGATGAGGATTTCATCCTGTGTCTATTATCTTTTCAAGACAGACTTGTCTGCTAGTTTGTCCAGATTCCCACATAATTACTTCTACCCCTGTCTTCCATGCAGTCCCTCTATGCATCCACATTCAAGACACTCTTAAAACACCATCAGTCCCATGCCATCAGTATCTAAATTGCCTGTTGTTCAACCATTCACCTTTTCCTCTATGCTTTGTGTGTCCTTAGATAGTGAGCTACAGCAAGGACCCTGTTTCTTCAGCACTTGGAGAGTGCCTGGCATATAGTAGGAGCCAGCACAGATAAATATGAAGACAATTGTAATGTGTTCTCTATTGCTGGGATTTGTGGAATACAGTACCAATGTTGTGTCTGAAGTCCAATATGACATTCAGAAACTGTCAGCTAGAAGCAAATTATTTTTTATGTTTGCCTCTGTCACTCCTTTTCCTATGGACTGAGTCACTGGTTTAACCTGCTGATTTATGCTTCACAGAAACAAGAGACCAACAGGGTTGCGCTCTGTTTCAAAGGAAGAAAGAAAAAAGTTCAGACAAAGAGAAACAGTAAATCTAGATTCTACAAAATCTAATACAATGGGTCAGGATACCAGCGTAATGCTAAGATTTATAGAGAAACATTGGCAATTCAACGATTTTGGGGTTCAGAAACTGTCCGCAGTCAATCAAGTAGGAATTAACAAATTGAATTCAAGCTGCATGCAGATATGGCAGTGAGATGAGCGAGGGAGAAAGTAGTATCAGGATTAGGCATTAATTCATGAGGTTTTTAACAGCTGATGTAATTTCTGTGGAACAAGAGAGAGATGGAAGGAGCAGACACAAGATAGAATTTAAAAGTAAAATAAAAGGAAGCAATAAGCCATTCCCCTTTAAACTTTAACCTATTAAAAAGAAAACAGCCTTGGTGATTTTCAAGATACTTTTAGAGCCTATACTTGAAATACCTCCCCATGCTGTTTTCTTTTTCCCAGAATTTGGCCTTGCAAGTAAGTAGGCAAAAATTTCCATTCTAATCAATGCAGACATTCTTATGGAATGAAGCTGACCACATCATAAAAGTGCAAAGAAACTTTTGTAACAATAAACACAAAACTAACAAAACAAAAAGCATCAAGTATGCTCCAAACCAAAACACTCCAGATTTAGGAAACTCACGTTTTAAATATTACAGTAAGGATTTACTTGAATTGGGCATTTAGTACCAGATCATCATACCATATATATAGTAGCCCAGTGTCTGAGAGTCTGTAACGCTGAAATGCTGGTTGTTCCCTCTGAGTGGCGCTGTTGCTAAAATGCTGGCTGTTCCCTCTGGGTGGTGCTGTTGCTGTAATGCTGGCTGTTCCCTCTGGGCAGCCCATGCTGCATGAGGAGTGTGGGGCCCAAACGGCCACTTGCACCACTTGCTCCCCCGTGGCGGCCCGGCTTAGTGGCAGAAATCAGCCGAGCACCATGGCAGGAGGTGAAGGGGGGACGGGGTGGTGACGTGCGGTGTGACAGCGGTTCCAGGCACTGCCCTCTGGCTGTGTATGTCACCACCCAGCCCCTCCTTTGCCTCCCTCCATAGCGCTCAGCTGACTTCTGCACCGCTCAGCCAGGCTGCCACATGGAAGCAAGTGGCGCAAGCGACCATTTGGGCTCCGCGGTCCCCCGAGTGAGAGGCAGGAGAGGAAGGAGAAGAGAAAGAGAGAGACAGAGAGAGAGGCAGGAGGCAGAGGAGAGCTGAGAGAGAGCAAGGGGGAGGCAGTAGGAGGAGGAGGAGAGAGAGAGATGGAGAGAGAGACCAGAGGCTCAGGAGAGAAGACCGACATGGAGGAGAGACCTGAAAATCCTGTTTTATGACGGGCTAATTGGCTAGTACAATAAGAGTGATAAATATTGTGTATTGAACCAAAATACATTTTTAAAATTTCCTGGCCATTTGGTTACACATCACAATACCTATCTGAAGACACACATACACACTAAGGGCACGTCTACACTGCAGGACAAAAGTCAAACTAAGATACGCAACCTCATCTATGTCAATTGAGTAGCTGAAGTCAAAATAGCGTAATTCAGCTTTTGGTACTCTCTACATGGCAGGAAGTCGAAGGGAAAACACTCTTCCTTTGACTTCCCTTACTCCTCATGAAATGAGGGTTACAGGAATTGAGTAAAAAGTCTTCCATCTCGACATTATTTCAAAATAATGGCTTGCTGGGTAGGTGCACATTTTGTTATTTTCAAATAGCGGTAGTTATTCTGAAATAACGCTGCTGTGTAGATGTACCCTAAGAAAAACATTCCCATGAGTAACTTGGCCTTTTTTAGATTCATGTTAAAATACATTATTTTACTACTCTATAAAGGAGACTCAATCCAACTGTGTCATCTATGACAAGGTCTCAATTTGGCACGCTCATTTATATGTGCAGGGACACAACATAGACAAAGTACCTTAAGACTTTTATTGTGCAGTAAGAATTAGGTTTTCAAAAGAACCTTCCTGAGATAAGGAGCACAACACCCCATTGAATTTTTAAATTGCAATTTATGTGCCTAGTCATATAGGGTATGTCTACACTACAAAGTTAGTTTGAATTAACTTTCATAGTGTCTACACATGCAAACCGCTAGTTCAAACTTAATTCGAACTAGCGGAGTGCTTAATTCGAACTAGGTAAACCTCATTCTATGAGGACTAACGCCTAGTTCGAATTAAGTAGTTCGAATTAAGGGCTGTGTAGCCACTTAATTCGAACTAGTTGGAGGCTAGCCCTTCCCAGCTTGCCCCGGTGGCCACTCTGGGCACAACCCGGAGTCCTTAAAGGGTCATGGTCTGGCTACGGTGCTTGAGCCAGTTGCAAGCCTGCCAGCACCCAGCCAGCAGTCTCTGCACCTGGCACGGCATGAGCCAGCCACCCGCTGCCACCCAGCCCTCCGCCTCTTCCCAGGACCAAGCTGGCAGCTCACAGGAGCCTGCCTGGGGCCACAAGAGGTGGGCACCCGCCTGGTCTAGTGTAGAGATCGTGGACCTCATCAAGGTTTGGGGGGAGTCCTCCAATGTCCATGATCTCCGCACTAGCCACAGGAACGTGGCCGTCTACAGCCGCATGGCTGACAGCCTGGCTACCAGAGGCCACATGTGGACCCAGGAACAGGTCCACTGCAAGATCAAGGACCTGCAGCAGGCCTACGCTGAAACGCTGGCTGTTTCATCTGGGCAGCGCTGTTGCCTCCCGCCTTGGTGCTCGGCTGACTTCTGTACCGCTCAGCCGGGCCGCCGTGTGGGAGCAAGTGGTGCAAGCAACCATTTGGGTTCCACATTCCCCATTCAGCACGGAGAGCGCAGAGCCCAGTCAGCCATTTGGGCTCCGCAGTCCCCCGAGTGAGAGGCAGGAGGAGTAGGAGAAAAGAAAGAGAGACAGAGAGAGAGGTAGGAGGCGGAGGAGAGCTTGGGGGGATGGAGATAGGAAGAGGAGGGGGGAGAGAGAGAGAGAGAGAGAGACAGAGACAGAGTGAGAGACTGGAGGCTCAGGAGAGAAGACCGACGTGGAGGAGAGACCTGAAAATCCCGTCTTATGATGGGTTAATTGGCTAGTGTTTAATAAAAGGTACTGCAATAAAAGCTCTGGAAGTATATCTAATATATTGTCAGAACATATATAACTTATTTTCCCCAAGCAAATGAGCATCTTACAACTTTTCATTTATCACCATACTAGCCTTTGGAGACAAGGAAGAACAGTGATCTCCATTTTATAGCTGGAAGACTGAGGCACAGAGATACAAAAAATGATCCTTTTTGTGCTCACACGGAAAACCCATGGAGAAGCAGGGAACTGTACTCAGATCTCCTGAGTCTCAGGGAAGTACACTGTTCACCCTTCCTTTCCTTTCCACCCCTCTTCACCCACAGAACAAGAGCAGTACAAGCAGCAGCAACAGCACAAATAATTCTGTGACTAGAATCCAGTCAAACTTTCTAGATTGTCATCACAAGTTTTTTAAGCATCTGTCTCCATTTCATTTATAAGTTATAGAAGGGTTGTGATCAGGTCTCAGGATCCAACTTTTAAGCAATGAAATTTATGGAACAGGATTGTTGTCCCATGACCATAGCTGTAAAGAAGGCCAACATTTGGATCCTTCTAGCCTTCTTTCGGGTAATTAGCTTCATATATAATTATTATCAACCATTGTCATCAAGTTTATAAAGCTAGAGATGACATAAAATGGACCAGATAACTCTTGCCTTAATGGTACTGACTTCAAGGAGAAAAGCAAGGGGATGTGCAACTTACACACAGTTAACAAAAAATATTTTCTACACCCTTTTCCCAAGAGTTCAATAGTTTCACAAAGCGGTTGGGGAAAACTCTTCCCACCCAGGAAATACCATCTCTCAACAGTGACAATAGTTTCAGGATTTTAAATTAATGCAGAATTCTGAAAGACAAGGAGATGGAAATATCTGGGTAGGTATTTTTAAAGGAATAGGCCCGTATTTAAGGCCTTCTTCAAGTGTCCCAACATTTTCTTACAAATGGGCAAATCTTCCTTTATTTTAAGTCTCCCCTTATCAAAACTGGTGGCTCCTGTTGCTGGCTGGATCCCTGCTCACCAGTCGCCTGCCCACCAGCTGAGTCCAGGGGCCAACAATAGGGGTTGGTGGGCAAGGCTAGTGGTAGGATGAAGAGTCAGCATGTGGGGCTGACCACTCCCCCCTACTGGTCCATCAGTGCAGTGCCCACTTCATGCCAGCTCTTGGCTAGCAGGGCCCTGTCCTCCGCCTGTCCCATTTCCAGTTGGCACTGGCTGCAAGCTACTATTATTGTTGAGTGCAGGCAGGCACTAGATAGCAGCCAGTTAAGGGTCACTTGTGCTGCCCACTGGTCCTTTACGAGCGTCCCTTCTCTCTATTCTGCTCCTTCTCTATATCTTTGCCCCTTTGCCCCTTCCTCCCATATCTCTCCCTCGTCAAGGGGCACATCCTGCTGTCAATGCTGCGTGGAGAACCAGCCCCTGGTCCAACTGCTGAGCTCGCCAGCAGTCTGCTCATCAGATTCCTTCCTTCTCTTACTACCTCTGGCTCAGTCAGTGACCTGGGAAAGCCCAAGGCCTTCTGTCCTGGGACGCTGGCCGGGAAGAGCAGAGTGCCAATGTCCTGCACATTGCTGGCATGGTGAAGCCTCCCCATCCCTAAGCTAAGCTATGGAACGATGTGGAGAGAAGCAATTTCCAGCCTGTTCATACCCTGAACCTGCAGGCTTCACAAAGGTTCCCTGGGCAGGGGTGTAGCACCTTTTTGGAACACACAAACACATACACACAGCCTTAGGTCCTACCCCCAGGGAGCACAAGGCTGCTCTGTCCACTATGCACCCTCCCTGCTGAGCCACGTCTCCCGCTGGCTTTACAGAAGACCCTGAAGTCAGACTCTTGGAGTTTGGCTGTTTCAGAGGCACTGGAGGGGGCTGGGTTATGACAGGGGTCAGCAGCACCCTGGAGGTGTCATGGAACACTGTGGGCAAGAAGGAACAAGCTGCTTCTAGCCAAACTAGAGCAGAGGGGAAGGGAAAAGAGGAGCTCTACAAAGACACAGATCAATCCATTCCTTCTCCCTCCATTCCCTGTGGTTGAAAGCAGCCCTCTCACCTCTCCTTCCCCGTGCTCCTCAAAGGCGGCTGCTGGCCACATTCTGGTGTGAACTCTAGAGCACATCGGGGGCACGTGACTCTGCATACCCCCTCCCAAACATGTTGCCTTGGGAAGACAGAGTGCCTGGAACCAGGCAAGGCAGGTCCACTCAGGGCCTAGCCAGGCATGGGAGCATTGGGTTTGTCAGTCACACCTAGGTGTGAGAAAGGTGTACAGGATTGTGTATGTGTGCTTGAGAGAGAGAGAGAGAAGACCCCTCCCTGTGTGAGCACAAAAACCTTAAAGATAAGAAGGTAAATACAAAGAATCTAACTACACAGTATTTCTTTTTCATAGGGGCTCAGTTAACTTGATGTTAATTTGAACATTTTTACACCTCACTGCCACTGAACTTGATTGAATAGGAGTAATTTTTACCAGGTGTCCTGTATTCAGTGTAGGGAAATATGGTCACCCTATCTCTCGGGCACTTTCTGAATTTAGGTTTATGTCCTGTCATCTATGGTAAAGAAAGGAATGAGATGGAAATACAGGTTGGACCTCCCTTGTCCAGCACTCTCAGGACCTGACCCATCCCAAATGAGGGAATTTCCTGGATCAGGGGAGGTCCCTGCCACCAGCTTCCCAGGATGCTCCCCCTCCTGCAGCTGGTTCTGCTGTGGCCCCAGTGCCACTGGGCTCCATCCTGCAAAGGCTCCCTGGTGACAAAGCTCCCCAGCTGCCATGGCCCTACGTCTCCTCCACCTGCCTGGGAATCCCAGGGGATGGGGCTTGCCAGCTACCCCACTCTTGCTGCGCTCTGCCAGGGATCCCTGGGACGGGGCTTGCTGGTCCCTCTGCTGTCCCACCCAACTGGGGCTCCCCTGGGGATGAGGATCACTGGTTCCACTGGCTGGCACTCCCCTGGGATGGGGCTCTGAGCTGGTTTGCACTCCCAGATGCCAGGGCTCTCTGACTGTGGTTCTGCCAGACCTCGGTCTGCCCAGTAACTCAACAAGGGAATCTTGATTTTGGGAGTAAGCTCGTGATTTCAGTTGTGATTTGAGAGCCATAGCTGATGGACATACAACTATGAACTAAGGGTGACACTTTATTATTCATTATATTAGTATCTAGATGCTCCAGCTGAGTTTGGAGCCATATGGTAGTAGGTGCTATATATAAAATGGTGAGATTCACTACCCTAAGAGCTTAGCATCCAAACAGAGGATGTATTATTTGAGACATGGGCAATTGAAGTACACGGTAATTAAGTGGCTTTCCAAAAGTGACACAAGAAATCTGTGACAAAGTCTCCTGGATTCCAGTCCAGAGCCTTAAGCATCAGATCATCCTTCCTCTTGGTTTTAGGAACAATTTACAGCCTTTGCTTGGAATGGACGTAGTGGTTACACCTCATTCAAGACTAGCATTGGTGGCCATGGTTAGAATGCACAAGGCCTGTAGTCAGGAACCCAGATGTGTATAAAACTTTGGGGAGGAAAGCTGCATTGGGCATTACCCCCTAGACACAACATGCTCCTGAACCCTTAGTGGCAATAGCACAGCATACTACATGACATTCATTTGGCTCCAGGATGACAAAATACAGTGCCTATGCGTGACCCTCTGTTGGGACACTTTGAAATGCAAAGCCTGCAGGGAAGCTAAGCTGGGTATTCATCGTTAGAAGGAAGGCAAGTTGCACAATAAAGGAGAGTGGAGAAAAACTGCTAAAAGGCGGATGGTTTTACACGTATCAGGCGCTCGGCATGCCAGAGAGAAATAAATTCCGTTGTATTTTTAATACTGATTTATGTTAACAGAGCATACGTTAAAGAAATTGTCATCTGCTGGAAGCGCCTCTGTCTGCACAATTCACAGACTACAAACTACACAGTGTGTCCTCCATTGCTGGAGAGACAGCAAGAGATGCATTTTGTGTATGTTAAGCGAACACATAAGAGTAAGGATCATTTATTGTCCTCCCCCAAACACGTTATTAATTTAACTGTGTGGCATTCCCTGTAATATAGAAAAAAGTCACACAAGGTTGATATTAAAAAACCTCCATAAGGAATCAGGTGTATGTGTTCCCAGTGCCAGAATGAATGTATGATATAGTTGGAATGTCTGATGCTCAAGGAGAGCTGTGCTAAAATAGCATTGGTCGCAGTACAGTTAATAGATACTAGAGTTGGCGCTGAGATACATTCCATACCTAATGCACCATATGGGAAGGTCCTCTTGGATATTTCCATGTGAGTCAGTCCACCCCAGAAAGAGTTATCTGCAGCAGACTGCACACTCAGGTCATACACTCACAACATTTGGGAATTCTATAGGTACTGTACATAGAGTGAAAGAGGCATCCCTACCTATCGGGTACATCTATACAGCAGAGCTAAAGTCAAATTAAGCTACACAACTTCAGCTACGTCAATTGCGTAACTGACGTCGAAATAGCTTAATTCGGCTGTTGGTGCTGTCTACATAGCAGGAAGTTGAAAGAAGAACACTCTTCCTTTGACTTCCCTTACACCTCATAAAATGAGGGTCATAGGAGTCAGAGTAAGAAGTCCTCCAGCTCGCCATTATTTTGAAATAAAGGCTGGCAGTGTAGATGCACATTATGTTTTTCTTGAATCGTGCTGTAGTGTGGACATACCCATAGAGATTACAAATTAAATAGACAGGCGTACAAAGAAAGTGTTTTTAACTACACTTTTTCAGTGGGGGAATTTGGGCAAAAAGATTCAATTTCCATAGACATTCTATGCCATAGCCTGGAACTAAACCTAGATCTTGTGAAATCCAATGTTGTGCCTTAATCACAAAGCTATTCTTATCTGCAGCTTGATCCCCTTGATTCGTCAGTCACTGAGTTTCTGAGGCCACATTCTTTATACTGATGTCCACTGTGCTGCTAAATCATGTGTGCAGAATTGTCTGTATTGCCTGTCGAGAACATTAGTAGTAGTAGTGGCATTTGTACTTTTGAAAATTTTTCCTTTCAAATGGAGGAATGTGTCCCATTATACTAGAATGTAACACTTTTATACTATTTGCTACCATTTGCAAGGCTCCTCAGATTGCAAAAAAATCCATTCCCTTTGCCGGCTAATTTTCCAATTCTCTCTGCACGTGTGCATGAGGAGGGTGGGGGTTAGGTAATATGTTGGGTACAAACACACCGAGTTCAAATTCATCTGTGTTTATAGACATTCCATTTCTCAGAGGTACAGGGTGCAAACATGCATAATGCATATGGGTCAAGTCTGATTGCTGAGGAAGGAGGCAACAATGCAGGACTAATTATTTTCCTGACCTGATGGGTGATATTTTATTTAACTCCACGTTGAAGAAGCTAAACTAGCTGACAGGGAAGAGAGAAATGTATTCTCAAAGGAATTATGCAAGTTTATGCAGCACCTTTGATTTTGCATACACCAGATGATTGAGATAATTCAAAACCATTATTTATTCATTATGTTTTTATTTGGGCTCAGAATGCAAAGGTTCAATTTTCCTATTTTTTTCCCCTTGCCTAATATTTGTTACAGTTGCATTTTTCAAACCATTTACTGTCTGGAGGGTAAGTAGAGTGACACTGCTCATAATGTGCAAATAAATGTGAAATAAGCTAGTCAGCTCAAGTGGAATGAATTACTGTCGCTGGTAAAATAAGGCAAGAGGGAACGGCTGCCTTGGGAGCTGAAAAAGACTCTAGCAGGTACTGCTATTGAGCGACTGGAATAACACTTACTATGATTTATCAAAGACCACTTGAAAGCACTTCTGAGGCATTAAATAGGCATGAAAAGAGGCTTTAGTGGCAACGGGACTATGCCAGAACTGAGTGATTAGGAGACTCAAAAGCTTGACCCTAGCGTTCAGCCTATGAACAAGCGAAGCCAAAAATCTTCAAAGACTTGTGGAAGAGACTGCAGAGCACAGTCAATTTAGGCGACGAAAGGGGATGACCACAAAGCTGTTAGGTCCCTGTTACTAGAAGCATATAGCATAGCTGTGGATAAAGAAAAAGAAATCAGCTTCTCATGACATCCAACACAGCCATGTGTCATAATGTCAATAGACATTTTTTTAAAAAAGGCTTTGTACATGAATAATTACTTAAATGAAAGGAAGTACTTAAAATATTTAAAGCCAATGTTGTGGCAGTCTTACGGGGTGATTTGCTGCACCCCATGTTCTCACAGATCGTCTGCAATTATGTTAATGCCTTTGTGGCAGAAGCTGGAACAGTGGTCCTGGATAATGTAGACAGAGCTCCTGTCAGGCCCTTTTCCTGCATAGTCCTTGACTCATACAGATGTAGATCATAACTTTGTTTTGTGCAGACAAGCATTACATTTCCAGATCTCACTAGGACTACCACCACTTCCCCTAACGTGGGCAAGGCAATGTTTTTATGTAGGTCAAGAAGAAAAGAAAAAGAAAAAGAAAAAGAAAAAGAAAAAGAAAAAGAAAAAGAAAAGAGAAA
This sequence comes from Pelodiscus sinensis, assembly GCF_049634645.1. Classification (NCBI taxonomy): domain Eukaryota; kingdom Metazoa; phylum Chordata; order Testudines; family Trionychidae; genus Pelodiscus; species Pelodiscus sinensis. The sequence goes on from NC_134722.1 coordinate 35,761,979, forward strand.
AGAGAAAAGAGAAAAGAGAAAAGAAAAAAGAAAAAAGAAAAAAGAAAAGAATCTTACCACACACAGTAGGTCTCATTGACTGTACTACACACAAATAAAGTTTGACTGACTTAGCAACAAACAGCTCTTGTCTCACCATGTGTACAATGAGTGATTGCTGCCTACCTGTCCCTGTTGCTATGCTTTCTGGATCATTTAAGTGATGATTATTGCTAACTATAGTACCAAGTTATCAGGGCCATTCCAAAAAGATCTGGCTTCCCTGAAAAAACTTTCTGTTTATCCCATACTGGAGAATGGAGACAACAAGAAATATGCCTAGAACTGACGGGCGTATTTTTTAGCCCATTGAGCTTACATCATTTTCTTAGAGTTCTCCGTCAGCATGAAGCAACTTGTACTGTATACCACATGGCGCTGGACAAGGATAGTTAACATGATGTTATTTCTACTTACCTTTGATAGTATCTCTAAAACAATCACTGCTGCCTTTAAAAGGCAAGGGGAAGAAATAGTTAAAAAACCAAGGGCTTTGTATCTTGCTTTAGGAGGCTTCTCATCTCACAACGAATGTCTGCAAAAGTTTCTAATTATTCCCTTATACCATAACACGATACACTACTACCAAGATGCTATATAGCACTTTTTATCAGAAGGATGGTCTGGTGCACTAGGATTTAGGAGATCACAGTTCAAACCACATTTGAACCATGGACCTTCTGGGATCTTCGGTAAGTCATAGCCTCTCTCTGCCTCAATCCTCCATCCATAAAATAGAGATAATAAATAGAGATAATAATATTTTGTCTGTCTTGTCTATTTACATTATATGCTTTTAATGCGCAAAAGGGCCAGTGTAGACAGCTCAGATTTGTTTTCTGCAAAAACGCCCCAATCGCGAAAATGGCGATCGGGGCTTTTTTGCAGAAAAGCGCATCTAGATTGGCACGGACGCTTTTCTGCAAAAAGTGCTTTTGCGGAAAAGCGTCCATGCCAATCTAGACACTCTGTTCCGAAAATGCCATTAACGGAAAACTTTTCCATTAAAAGCATTTCCGGAAAATCATGCCAGTCTAGACGTAGCCTTAGTGTGTGTGAATAACTAGTTAAATAAGGGCTTAATTGCTGCTCTTTTCACACTGGAGACATCATTTCCTGGTCACCCTTCCAAAAGTCTGTCTCCAGTCTCTTTTTGCCTTTAATTCAAGACTCTACTGTTCAGGTCTCCATCAACCTGAAGACTCACAGATTTGCTCTTCGCCCACAGCATCACATCAGTGTTCCACACTACTCACTCAGGCTTCCTCAGCTGGGATGGTTGCCGCTGCTCAGGAAAACTCTGTTCTGGCCCAACTCCTTGTCTGAGCTCCTGCCTATGAGTCTGATTAACCATCAGCACCAACCCTTCTTTTGTTTTGGGCTCAGCTTTCCTTAGCCAGCTTAGTTCTACCCCTAGTTCCTAGCACAAGCTCTTCTGTTTTCCAAGCTTTGTCCAGTCCTCACCAACAACTTTCATTACTTCTTGTTCTTCCCTAGAGCTCGATGGTCCAGCTCTCCTCTGCTGCTCCCATTTCACTCTAGATCTTGCTGTTCCTCTCAGGCAGCTATCACCTGCGCCTTACCCCTGTCTCCCTTTTTGTATGATCCAGGTGCCATCTCTTAAGCCCAACTGATAAGTCACAAGTGTACTTGACCCCACTTCCTCTTAAAGGAACCTGTCATCCCATTGAACTATGTTTGGGGAGAGGGATGCTGAAAGCTGAAAAATGTCAGCCTAATACAAAAAGGTTTTGTTTTTGAAATGCCAGTATGATACTTCTGGGAGCTTCATGGAAGTTGCAGTTGGTATGCCTCATGTCCCCATTCTTCTCTACGTGCTGAGTTCCTCACTTGGACTCTGTATTCCATGATGCACCATGATCAGGGATTTCCAAGATGCATTGTGATGGCTTTGAGACAAGGGAGACAATGAAGCATCACAAGAGATGTAACCCAGACAGGGAATCTGGCCCACAGAAATGAAAGCCTGCAAGCATCCAAACTACAATTCCCACAAGACACTGTGATGATATTTCTAAAATGAAGTATTCTGATTTAAGATTAAAACCTTCAGCCTTTGATTTTTTAGCTCGTTATTTTTTGCTGTATATTGCACTAAATTTATCATGAGGGTAGGGAACATTTTCCAACCAGCTTTTGCTAACCCTCTGTGTTTCTGCTGGATTTAATATGTAAAGGAGAGAACACTTCCATTTTGGGGAGTATCATATCTACTGAAAAAACAAAAATTCTTGCTAGTCTCAGTCATCCCACAAGGCTTAGCCAATTGTAACCCAGACATTGCTCTTGGCAAAAGAGAAATCTCTCAGAATGCTGGAAACTCTTAGGCAGTGGAAAACTTTTTAACTACAAGATCACTTTTTCAATTTTAGTGCAATATAAGATCTACCTTAAACCCAAATACCCTTGCCCGGCTTCCTTCCTGCTTCTTCTCTGAGGGCCAGCCCCTGCTCCACCCCTTCTCTGAGGCCTCACCCTATTCACTCCATCCCTCGTCTTCCCCATCATCACTTATTTTCACCAGGCTGGTGCAAGCTCTGGTCTTGGGCCAGAGAGTTTGGAGTGTGGGAGGGGCTCTGGGTTAAGCCCAAGTCGGGGGACTGGGGTCCAGGAGGGGTTTCAGGATGCAAGTTCTGGGAAGGTGTTTGGGTGTAGGGGGGACTCATGTCTGGGGCAGGAGGCTGGGTGTAGGAGGAGGTTCAGGGCTGGGAAAAGGGTTCAGGAAGCAGGCTCTGGCTGGGCACCATTTAACTGAGATGGCTTCCAGGTGCTGGAGCAGTGGGGTTGAGGCAGGCTTACTCCTGCCCTAGCCCTACACCATTCTGGAAAGCAGCTGACATGTACAGCAATGGCTCCATGAGTCCATGTGCTGCCCCTCATCTACAGGCACTGAACCCACAGCTTCTACTGGCCACGGTTCCCTGTTATTGATCATTGGGAGCTGCAGGAGTGGTGTCTGCAGGCAAGGACAGCTTGTGGAGACCCTCTGCTCTGCCTTTCTCAGGGGCTGCAGGGACATGCCAGTCACTTCCAGTAGCAGCAGTTACCACTGGGATAATGACTCCAACCACAACAGGTTAGGCATTTTAGAACTCACTACTCACAGAATTAAATTGAAGCATGAGAGAGAAATGAAAGTTATGAAATGCACAGACCAGTCAAAACCCAAAAATAACCCTCTTCGCAAGCTGTAAAAGAAGTAACAACAATCCCCCATGTATGTGTTGGGTCGGGAGTTGACAGTGAAGGACAGCGTGTGTTTGTGAGAATGACAGACACACACATTGTGTGAGAGTGACAGAGATTTGCATTGCCAAGCTCCTTCTATTCCCTTCTCTCTGTGTGGAGATGGGGTACAGAAGTGGGGAGAGGAGGGACACCCTGACATAAGCACCCCCTCTTTTTCCTCCCATGCCCTGCACAGCAGCAGGAGGTTCCCAGGGGGCAGGAACAGCATGACAGTGGGGGGAGGGGCAACTGAAATGCCAGCCCTTGATAGCTTCCTGGCCAAACCAGTCAAGATCACCTGTCAGAGGCTCTAAGATCTGCTGGTAGATCTCCATCTACTGGTTGGTGATCATTGCTCTTAGGTGTTGATTAGCAGGAGAGGATATGACCCTAATAAACCGTTGGTGTGAACTGGAAAAGGGTACACTCAACACACTGTTGTCAAACTATTTAGCCAAGCAGTGTTATGGTGGACATGAATATAATGTTGGATTCAGTGATTGATACCTGAAAGACAAGTTTTAGATTGGAAAGTTTTAATAAGATAGGCGAGAGGTGCCACAGTCTAAACTTCAGCAAAGATCTCATTTGCAAGGGCAGAGAGAGAACACACTGCTCTGAGTGCAGTGTTACATAGGATCCATTGTTTTTCTTTGTCCCTCCCAAGACTGTTAAGTGACATTCAAGAAAATGGGAACTCACCACAAAGAGAACGATCCATTAATCAATGCAATAATATGAATAGTTCGGAGTGGAGGGAACATCTTAATGTGAACTGGTGTGGCAGAGTCCCCTGTCTTTATCGTGAGTAAAAAGAATGTGTAGGAGAAGAAGAATCACACAATGGATATGGAAAACAAGGTATTCTTCTCTTGAGACCTCATGATAAACTACATTTCTCCAACCTGCTTTAGGATTTTGCACAAAAAAACGGAGATCTCCCTCTCCACTTCTCAGCAAAGATTTAATAGCAGAGGGCTATAAAGTGATCTCATTTTACCACGACTTCATTATTTTTATAAAATATACCACTGTCACTTACTAGCACTTTATGAAGTATTACCATAAAACAGGTCTCCCACAGCCATTAATGTGAATTAGTGGTGTTCTATTGTCCGCCCGTTGCCTATACTGTATCTACTAAAGAAGGAGACCCTATTATCTTGTCTAAATCCAAACAAGGACTGAAAATATATTAAATACACCCTGCTTTTGGAAAGCACTGTGCCAGTATTTGCATCAGATATTTCCACAAGGCGCCCTATGGCCTTTATTACATTATAATAATGAAGCTCATAGTTGAATAATATACAAAGCCCAAAATGGTATGGAGTTTAGATACTTGCTGTGACCTAGAAGCCCACTGGCAAAGCTGCTCCCACCCCAAATACTGTAATTCCCATCAGGCCAGACACACTGATTATCCAAACACACTATTTTCATAATGTCTGTGACAGTTGTCATATAAGGCATCATAAGTAAACTGGCACCTTAGCTTATACCATGGACCTGAAAAATCATTGTGTGATGTATGCACGGATTGTATATAAAGAGTTCTGGATGTGTTCCGGTAATATGTTCTTAAGAGGTGTTTGGGCAACAGAGTATGAAACCCAGTCTGCCAGAGGACTTTGCATTTATCTGTCCAAATGGGTTGGTTACCAGCTGAGGACAATGAAAGTATATTTACAAATAAGATTAAGTCAAAATAAAGTCAAGCTAAATGAAAAAAGACATGAGGCCAGGGGACATAATCTGTACCCCAGGAAACCTTCCTGGCTTTTGAGGCAAAGACAATGGATTTGAGTGATATAAGGAGACTAAAGGCCTGGTCTACACTAGAAAATTAGACAGGTATAACTACATGGCTCAAAAATCCACTCAAAAATCCATCTCCCATCAACCTAGTTATCACCTTTAGGGGAGGTGAAGTACTTACACAGTCAGAAGAACCCCTCCAATCGGTGTAGATAGTATCTTCACTCTGAAGCACAACAGCGGTGCAGCTGCTGTATTGCAGCTACACTGATGAATAATTTTGAGTGTAGACAAGCCCTTAGTTTTCCATTACTGAGGGAACAATCAGATAGACTCCTTTGAGTCTATGAAAGATAGAAGTTCTTGGCCTCCAAAGCAAGAGCTGCTGGAAACCTGATGTAAGCGAGATACTCTTAGGCAGATTGTAACTTGCTAAAATCAGGTTCTAGTCACTAGAAATTGTGTTTTGTTTTGTTTATAACCATATCTGTCGTTTTTATTCTTGTTTACTGTCTCTTAAATCTCTTGTTCATAAACTTGTTCTTGTTTTATTACAAGTGCTATGCACTAAAGTGGAGGGTGAGTCCTGAACTAAACCAAGAGGCTTGTGGATTTTCCGTCATGAATTGGTGCTCACTGAGAGTTACCTGCAAGGTAATATTTGAACTGGCAGAGTCCTGAGGGCAGACAGGCTGGTGCCTCAGGGATCTGACATATCTTAGCAGTAGCCAAACTCTCCCTTGCTGAGGCAAAGGTGAGTAACAGTGGCTCACAATTCTTGGAGTCCTGAGCAGGATGTCATACCTGGGGGTATGTCTACAGTGCAAAGTTAATTCGAAATAACAGCCATTATTTCGAATTAACTTTAATAGCATCTATACATGCAAACTGCTATTTCAAATTTAATTTGAAATAGTGGAGCCCTTAATCCGAATTTGGTAAACCTCATTCTATGAGGAATAACGCCAAATTCGAAATAGCTATTTCAAATTAAGTGCTGTGTGGAGACACAATTCAAAATAGGGGGCCTCCAGCCCTTCTCAGGGAGCCCTGGTGGCCACTCTGGGCACAACCAGGAAAACTGACTCTCCTCTCCCCCAGCCCCGGAGCCGTTAAAGGGGTAGACCTTGGCGTCAGTGCCTGTGCCAGCTCCAAGCCTGCCATCCCAGAGCCAGCAGTGGACACCAGGGCCCCTGACCCAGTGGCCCCAAAACATGAGCCAGTAAGCCACTGGCAGCCAGCCTTCCACCATTCCCCAGGAGCAGTCTGCCAGCTCCCAGGAGCCTGACAGGGGCTGGAGAAGGCGGGCGCCTTCCTGGTCCAGGGTGGAGATCATGGACCTTATTAAGTTAATTTGAAATAGAGCTGTAGTGTAGACATACCCTGGGAGATTATCCTTCTGTTGGTGTGATTCTGCCACAGTGGGAGTTAGTGGAGGTGCCTGAGCTAAAAGTCCCTGAAAGGAGCTTGGAAGAAGGATATTCTCTATGGCAGTATCTTGTCATTTGGAATTTGTTCTCCTAAACTCATCTGAATGTGTTGGCCTTCCAGTCATGCTGCAAGGTCCTTTTACTCCAGTAAAAGGAATGAACATTAGGCACACTTGGGAGATTTGGTGAGAAGCAGTTGATGTATTATGGAGCATTGTTTTTCAGACATGAATAGGATTCAACAGTGTGACACTGGTGCAAAAAAAGAAAACATCATTAATTATCAGGAGTGATATAAGCGTGACACTAGGGGTACGTCTAAACTACATGGCTCCGTCGACGGAGACATGTAGATTAGGCTGATCAGCAAAGGGAAATGAAGCCACGATTTAAATAATCACGGCTTAATTTACATTTAAATGGCTGCCGCGCTGAGCCGACAAACAGCTGATCAGCTGTTTGTCGGCTCAGCGCGCCAGTCTGGATGCTCCCCTGCCGACATGAAAGCCCTTTATCGACCTCCCCAGTAAACCTCATCCTACGAGGCATAATGAGGAGGTTGATAAAGGGCTTTCAGGTCAGCGTGGGAGCGTCCAGACTAGCGCACTGAGCCGACAAACAGCTGATCAGCTGTTTGTCAGCTCAGCGCGGCAGCCATTTAAATGTAAATGAAGCCGTGATTATTTAAATCGTGGCTTCATTTCCCTTTGCTGATCAGCCTAATCTACATGGCTCCATCGATGGAGCCATGTAGTTTAGACACACCCTAGAAGTAATTCTTTCATTTTTTTTACTCCACACTGATAAAGCTTCAGCTGGAGTTGTGTGTCTAGTTCTGGGTGCTGCATTTCAGAAACGATATAGATAAAGTGGAGTAAGTCTATAAGGGTAGGTCTACACAGCATCATTATTTTGGAGTAACTGACGTTATTCTGAAATGACATAATGTGTGTCTGCACTACGAGATTTTATTTCGAAACAATGTCAAGCTGGAGGACTTCTTTCTCTGATTCATTGTCACTCTCATTTTACATGGAGTAAGGGAGTTGAAGGAAGAGTATTCTTCCTTTAACTTCCTTCTGTGCAGATAGCTCCAAAAGCTGAATTAAGTTATTTCAATTTACGCTACACAATTGACATAGCTGAAATTGTGTAGCTTAATTCAACTTTAGCCCTGCTGTTTAGACATACCGTAAAGAGCAGCAAAAAATAATTAAAGGTCTAGAAAGCATGACTTATGAGGGAAGATTGGATTTGTTTAGTCTGGGGAAGAAGAGGCTGAGGGAGGACATAACACTTTCGAGTACATAAAATGTTGTTACTAGAAAGAAGTTGAAAAATTGTTCTCATTAACCTCTGAGGGTAGAACAAGAAGCAATAGGCTTCAAGGAAGATTTAGGTTGGACATTAGTAAAATACTGTCAGGGTAGGTAAGAACTGAAACAAATTGCTTGGGAAGTTGTGGAATCTTCATCACTGAAGGTTTTAAAGAACAGATTAGATAAACATGTCAGGAATGGTCTAGTTATTACTTAGTGCTGCCTTGAGTGCAGGGGACTAGACTAGATAACCTCTCAAGGTCTGCCTAAGTCTTACCTTCTGTGATTCTATTTGGGACTTTTACCTTAAGCCCCAGCTTTCCCATAGAAATGTAAGTCTGCAAACAGCAAAAGTTTCTCAGGGTTTTGTGTCCTGACCAGTCCTGGTAGGAGACTGTGGTGTAGAGAGCCTCTGTGTCCCCCCAAACATGCTACATAAGCAAGTAGCAGGTCAGGGCCTGCTAGTTCCTATTATATATGAAAGGCATCCTAAGAAGCCCCAGTCAGGGTATGTCTACACTACAGCGCTAGTTCGAACTAACTTAGTTCGAATTAGTTAATTCGAACTAAGCTAATTCGAACTAACGCGTCTAGAACTAAAAACTAGTTCTAATTAGCGTTTTGCTAATTCGAACTAGCAAGTCCACATTGAGTGGACTCTGAACAGGGCTTAAGGATGGCCGGAAGCAGTGCCGGCAGGGCATAAGAGGAGAGCATGGAAATGCTGTCTCAGGCTAGCCGAGGGCTGCGCTTAAAGGGTCCCGACCCCCACCCCGGACACACAGTTCTAAGGGGTGCCCCACTTGCAAAGAAGTTCTGGCTTGGAGTGCCCGGAGTACCCACACTGGGCACATCACACCACTCAGCCATCAGCCCGGCTGCACTTGCCGCAGGCTGCCATCTGGGGAGAGGGGGCAATTGGGGGGCTGCAGGAGAGCTTCCACCCCCAGAAGCCCGCAGAGCCAGCCCAGTCCTCCCCATCGGGGGCTCGTACCCCATTCCTCCCTCACCTCCTTCCACTTACCCTTCCCTAGCCCCCCTTCTTATTGATGTACAAAATAAAGATAACGTTTCTTCCAACATTGACTCTGTCTTTATTGAAAAAAACTGGGGGAGACTGGGAAAAGGAGGTGGGAGAGGGGAAGAGAAAGGCTGGGAGAGGGGAGGGCAACTAACATGATCAGGGGTTGGGAACAGGTCCCAGATGAAGAGAGGCTACAGAGACTAGGACTGTTCAGCTTAGAAAAGAGGAGATGGAGTGGGGACAGAATAGAGGTCTCTAAAAGCAGGGGTTGGGTGGAGAGGGTGCATTCAGAAAAGTTCTTCCTGAGTTCCCATAAAGAAGGACTAGAGGACACCAAAGGAAAGGAATGGGTAGCAGGCTTGAAACTAGTAAGAGAAAGTTGTTCTTCTTCTTCTTCACAAAGCAAATAGTTAACCTGCGGAACTCCTTGCTGCAGGAGGCTGTGAAGGCTACAACTAGAACAGAGTTGAAAGGGAAGTGAGATCAAGTCATGGACGTTGGGTTCATGGAGTAGTCTTAGCCAGGGGGTAGGAGTGGTGTCCCTGCCCAAAGTTTGTGGAAGGCTGGAGAGGGATGGCACGAGATAAATGGCTTGGTCACTGTCTTCGGTCCATCCCCTCCAGGGTCCCTAGGGTTGGCCGCTGTCGGCAGACAGGATCCTGGGCTAGATGGACCTTTGGTCTGACCCAGGACGGCCATTGTAAGCTCAGGGCTCAGGGTCGGGGGTCTCAGTGGACCCCCTTGATTTTCATGCACACCTGCTCCTGGGTGGCCAGGCTGGCAGCTCTCCTGCCCTAGACGGCCACTTTACTGTGCCTAGTGCGGAGATCGTGGACGAGGTCCACAATGTCCACACTAGCCCAGGCAGGTGCCTGCCTCTTGCGGTCCAGGGCAAGCTCCCGGGAGCCGCCAGCCTGGTCCCAGGAAGAGGGGGTGGGCTGGGGGACATCGGGTGGGTGGCTCGAGCCGTGCCAGGTGCAGGGTCTGCTGGCTGGGTGCTGGCAGGCTTGCACCTGGCACGGGCACCGTAGCCAGCCCATGCCCCTTTAAGGGGTCCGGGGCCGGGAGGGGGGCATAGAGTTTCCCTGGTGTTGGCCAGAGTGGCCACCAGGGAAACATGGAGAGGGCTAGCCTCCCACTAGTTCGAATTAAGGGGCTACACACCCCTTAATTCGAACTAGCTAGTTCGAACTAGGCTTAATCCTCGTAAAATGAGGTTTACCTAGTTCGAACTAAGCGCTCCACTAGTTCGATTCAAATTCGAACTAGCGGAGCGCTAGTGTAGCGCCTATTAAAGTTAGTTCGAACTATCGTCCGTTAGTTCGAACTAACTTTGTAGTGTAGACATACCCTTAGAGCTGCACTAGACTATACAGATTTGGGCTAGCCAAGTGCTTTTTATAGATTGTAATATCACTGGGACAGGAAAGCCACGGAGAGGAACCCCAATGGCTACAGCTGCTGACTTCTCCATGGCTTAAAGATCAGATGAAGAACCAATGAAGTACATCCCACTATTATAAATTCTGACTCAAAGAAATTACACTAAGGAATATCTTCAGTCTCATGTACACCACCCAGAAGTGGTGGCATTGCCCCATTTCCAGGATCCTGACATGCCCTGTGATGGACTTGATCTCTGTGATAAGCTAAATGGCCCCATTAATCACTTCCTACTCATTTTCCCTCCTTCACAACAGACTGCTGCTATTCCTTCCCATCATTCACCAATTTGTCTGAAGTCCCGACTGCATTTCTTACATATTAGAACTTTTGCAGTGTTACTGAAGGCCACTTTCCATCAAGAATTCTGCCGAATTGTTTAAAAGAAAGGAAAATCTCTTTCAACAACAAAGCTTTTCAAAGACCATGCAGATACCAGGGGAAAAAGTATCAAGTTTAAAACAAACATATGTTTGCCAAAGAGAAATTTCTGTAGGCACGATATTAATTCCCTGGTGATAATTGTGCTGCACGTTTTTATAAAGATAATTATATTGTTCCTTGAGAGGCATCCAAAAATATGTAAATTAGTGCTACCTCCAGCTAATACTATGAGGTATGAGGTTCTTCAGCATATGCACAGCTTTAGTTACAACATTTCTGGAAAAAAAGTCCTGGGGGATTTAAAACAGTGAAACTTTAATTTGGCCATTCCAAAGAAAGAAAAAAAAGAAAAAAGAAGCTGTGAACAGATTCACAGAGACAGTTCAATAAGCACAAGAGTTTCTATATTTCATGAGGTAAGCACTATCTGGTTCCCCACCTATTCTTTTGTTCTTCCTAACATGCCAACTTGAAAAACAAAACAATGCTAAAAAGAGGTGTTATCTTTATTAAATTACTTGGATATCATGATAAACATAATTCTCTTATTCTCTCTTTTCAAAGAAATTTCTGTTTTGAAAACCCTGAAAGTATCAGATGATTATTCAACCAATCTAATGGAAGGTTCAGCTCACAAAATTAACTTCCTTGCCCAATGTCTTTGAAGACCATACTTTGGTTTTCTAGCTATAATTTCAGCTGATCACATGGGAAACAGTATGCATACCCCTGAGACATTATGCAATTTATATTTAGGAGATAGAATTGCATGGTAGTGCCCATTTCTTTTTCGCTCCCTTTCAAAAAGAACATGGAAAATGCAACCAAAAACTTACATAGGTATGGTAGGCAAGGGCTGGCCAAAATGTCTATGCATGGAAATCGTCGCCATATACCCCTGAGGAATTTACATGGATATCGGCTGAGAAATATAGCAATAACAATTAGAACAGGGCCAAATGTGTCAAGCAAACTTTGGATGTTTCATTGCAAAAGCCTGTATGTAGATCAGCAACAGCCTTTTAGCCTTTTGACATACATCTAAAATGGTAATGATGTCATCTCAAGAATATTCAGTCCCAGAATAACTATGACAGAGTTTATTATCATGTAGCAGCATCATACAATTAACTATTACTTAGCCAACATGAAGCTTCCTTCTCTTCCAAGTATTGCATTTTATAAGAGTAAAATTGGGTGCCAGGCATAGAAAATTTCAACCCAAGCAGAATTTTTCAGAAAGATCTTCTATGCAATTGAAATAGCGGTTTTGGACTGATCACATTTCATTTCTGTAACTGTTGATGTTGTCACCCAGGAACACTACACCTATCATATTTTGAGAAGGGGTAGCTATATTCACACTCTACACCAGGTGTGGCCAACCTGAGCCTGAGAACCACCGTTTACCAATGTATATTACCAAAGAGCTACAGTAATTTGTGAGCAGTCCCCATCAGGTGCCTCCTCTCCCGTCTCCAGTATCTTTTGCCCACCAGCAGCCCCACCGATCAGTGTCTCCTCTTCCTTCCCTGCACCTCCTGCCCACTGCAGTCAGCTGTTTCATGGCACTCAGGAGGCTCTGTGGGGGAAGAGAAGGAGCGGGGTGCAATACGCTTGGAGGAGGTGGAGCCAGGAGTTGAGCACTGGAAAGTTGGCACCTGAAGCGGCAGCCCCAGAGTCAGAGCCTGAGCAAGGAGCCGCATATTAACTTCAGAAGAGCCACAGGTGGCTCCAGAGCCACAGGTTGGCCACCTCTGCTCTACACGCAACTGCAATGATGTTTGTCAAAAATATGCCTCATTAGGTATCATTTGAAAAATAGTCAATATAATTGTCAATTGCATGTGTTAACCTCTTATGTGAAGTTATGAATCCCCTCTACTGAATATTAATAGAACAGCTTCATGTCTTGGCTAAAAACTAAATGTGGCTTTTATCTCAATTTACATATTAGCCATAAACAAAACTATCAAGAAACCCAATATGGGTTGTCTTGAGCTTGAACACAACAGGGAATTTGCATGGGCTCCTGCCTCCCAGTAAGACAGAGGAGACTGAATCCCCTTTACTAATTTTGAGAACAATGACCATTCTTTGGGAGTATAAGGAACGGAGAGACTCTCCATCTTTGCTTGCACCTAAGACCAGGGAAATCAACATCTGATACTTCTGTGGAAAGTCCTGGCTGAGAGACAGTCATCCATGCTGGACCAAGAGTCATTGGTGAGCAAACCCATTTCAAATAAAGACTATGACTTCACTTTATTTGCTTGCAACCATCACTATTGTTACCTCCTTTTTACTTTGAAATGCTTAGCGTATGTCCTGTTAATAAATTAGTTTTATTTAATCTAAACCAACCCAGTGTAGTGC